>NW_007728781.1:245412-280750 GCF_000696425.1 Galeopterus variegatus | reverse complement strand
CCATCCAATTCCCACTCCCCCCTCCAGGGTCTGTGTTGAATATCCCGCGGGTCGGGACAAGTTAGAAGGATTTTTCATACAAAAGAATGACAAATTGAAAGTGGTGACTTTCATCAGACTGGGTTCACGTTAGCGGATTGTTAGCTTTTCTTCACACTATTTTAGCTCTGTTCAGAAACAGCCTATATGTACTACAGAGAGCCAACAATAAGTTTCACACGTAATTATCCAATCATTTATTATGCTCCTACCTGGTGATCCTAAATGCTGCTCCAATGGGTGGGTCAGGGCTGGAGCTAATAATTTAAAAATCAAATCTGAGCTTGCTTTTTTTTTTTTTAATATCTGACTCATATTTTCATTCTTTAGAACAATGTTGAACCAGTTCTTCCCAAAACTTAGTAAATAAGAACAAATCACATTTTTCATACACAAAACACTACATTTACATTCTTTCCTGTAAACTTTGAGATAAGCAAAGGAGGACACATTTCAAATAAGTAGAATGGGGCTGGCAGGTTAGCTCAGTTGGTTATAGCGCAGCTTTACAACACCAGGGTCACAGGTTCAGACCCCCATACCGGCTAGCTGCAAGCAAGCAAACAAACAAATAAACAAGTAAAATGAGTTGAGCTTGGCTAGGGAAGAATCAATATTAAAAATGTATTTTCTTTCACAGAGGCTGTAATTATAAAACCAGTGTACCAAGGCCAGAGTTGGAACAAATTACAATATTTTGTTGTTGTTGTCATAACCCTAGTTCCAAACAAAAGGAATTTACTGTACTTTCAAAAAGGTATTCTCCTTAGTATCATAAAGATGCAAGAGAAACTTTGGTGTAGAGGTGGTGTGTGTGGAGAGCTCCGAGTGCCTGGAGTGGCTGTGATGCGAGCAGTGCTCTCAGTCATGACTGCGTGGTTAGGCAGCACGCCACCATGACAGGCAGCAGCCTCCAACGCCACAAGGAGGAAAAGGCAGATGATAAACACTTGTTTAAAGGTGGGCCAATGGCCAGCCCTATCATGTGAGAAAAAAAGGTCTAAAGTAAAAATAAGACAGGCACCAACTATACACATAATCTATTCATTAACGACAAGGGAATAAAATAATCTGAAATAAAGGAATCAAAAGAAAGTAAGTCCATATTACAGGACAGACAAATCGCCTCTGAGCAGGATATGTGGACAGAGCACTGAACGCTGTTACTACGGTGACCAGCACGCTAACAGGGATGAGGAAAGTCTGAAAGCATGTACCAATGGTTCTACAGATGGGTGAATGTGTACTAGGATGTCTGCTAGATTGCAGAAAGTGCCAATCCAATGCATAGGTCGGTTTCCTGGACCTAATCAGCAATGATCAGAGTACTTAGCTTTAGTGATGAAGCAGTATATAAGAGTAAAGGTACCATACAAGGTATCATATGTGACATATGTAGTTCCTTGAGACACACTAAAAACTGTCAACTAGAGAGTGGACCGAAATTAATAAAAGACAGTTGCTTAAAATATTGCTCACTTAAGTTATTTTTTCATACTGTACCTATTGAAAATGCTTGGGGCAACAGTGAAATATCCCCTTTCCACCAAGAGCTCAGAGATTAGGGAAACAAAGTGGTCGTGTGAAGATTACACAAGTAAAATACATACAACACAACAGAAAACTAAGAAAATACACAAAAATGCTTGACTGAAGAGTATCAGAGCATCCCCAATGCCAACCAGGGTTACCTGGGGGTAACATTAAGGAAGTAGAATTGAGACAATTGGATAAAGACCATGTGAACAGAAAGGTGATGTTCAGCCTGGAATTGCAAAAAGGAAAAGCAAAGAGATGGGAGCAGGCTCTGGTCAACTGAGCTCTTGGGATTTGTACCTGCTTGACAATCAGATACCTTCCCCAAGTGACAGACACCTTTCTGCAGCAAATGCACCAGGAGACCTTAACACATCACACATCTTTGCACTTAGCTACTAGTCTTCTCAAGAAGATCTTGGCTGTCTTTGATGATACTATCCAATTCATCTTCGAATTTCCCAAGTAGGAACAGGACAGAGATGATACTCTTTTTGTAGTTGTGGACACATTACTTATGATTCTTCAGGCCTACTCAGTTTAGCTATCCTTAGTCCATTGATAACTCTTCTACCGAGCATACTGGAAACTGACAATTCGTTCAGAGAATATGAAATATGGACAAATTAAAATCAGTTCAGGACTCTTAAAATGAGAGATCGAGCAATCTGAGATTGTGTGGAAAATTATTGATAAATATTTTTTGCTGAGTTTTTTTGTATAATATGAATGAAGTATAGCTTCTTTGTTAGACTAGATGACCTAAAAACCCTTGTGTGACACAATATTTAGAAATTCTGGATAAACAGCTGAGTTTGTAATTAAGGGTGGTCCTTGGGCTGTATTTGTTTTGCTTTCCCCTATATCACCAGCAGCCAGAAGAGGGCCTGGCATACAGTAAACACTAAATAATAATTGGTGAATGTTGCTAAATGAATTTAGAAGGAAGTCTGGAAGTCTTTATTAACAGCAAAGGGTGTGGCTCCCGAGTAGGGTCCTGGACAGCAGAGACGTGCTTAGAAGGTTGAGTCTAGAATTAACCAGCCCCAGAGTTCCAATCAAGAATGCTGATATGGCAGTGCAGGCGATGCGAAAGTACAGGTCTACTCTTCCTACAAACCTTGATACTTATGGCTGATTTGTGCTGTTAGCTGATTAGTGCCTTGACTTTATCTTCTGTGAAAAGGAACTACACTATCAATCTGTTTTCCTTACAGGAGATCTTATAAAATGATGACAAATTCTATAAATAAAACAAAGAGGGTACATAAATACTCATCATTACACGTAGCCAACTACGATTGTATAAATAAAAGACGTGAGGCTATCATGACTTTATAAAGATTTTCTTAAACGCAACTGAATTTTAATGTCAGTATCACCTTAGAGTACATTTCCTCATAGTTGCCTTACTATCTCGTCAATGAGAATAGTTCAGGTCCTAGAGGAAAATTAGAGTATAGTGGGTATAAAGAATCACAGGTTTAATGTTGACAATAACTTTCATAATAAATTGTGAATCTGAGAAATTTGTATTTGAGAAGACAGGGTTAAAACCTAAAACATGTTAGGTGATATTATACAGAAGAAGCTATTAATTAAAAAAAATTAACCAGTCAAAATTCTGGCTTCTCATTATGACTGAATTGATTCATTTAGTTATCTTTTTTGGCCCTAATTCAGCATTATCCCATTACAGAAGTAGAGCATTCACCTATGGAACTAAAAGTTTAAAAGTTCATAGTTAATGTCATCATTGAGTGCTAAGTTTCCAGAGTAAATGGAAAAATTATGAAAAATACTTTAGAGACGGTTATTTCAGATTGTTTTGAAAAAGCATAACAGTGCTATAGTTTTTGTTTCCTCTAAAAAGCAACTCATCCTGAAAGGCAACTAAATTAACACGGTCTGGATTTCAAGTGGGTGGTCAGCTAAATAGTCTTTAAGAACAACAGTTTTGAACCCATAGGACCCTGAAATGACTATTCTGACTAGCTGCCCTCAGAAGGAGATTGCAATAACCCCTCATTTCACATATGTCTATACATAGGTGATGAAGGTTTAGGGGAATCAGAGCCTAAGTGGATGTTTCTTTTAATGCCATGCAAAGGCCAAACAGACTGTCCACACAGGCTACCTTCTGATTAGCTACTAGGTTAGGACATCTCTTCACCACCCATAGGTCAGGGATCCAGGAGATCAAACTCTTCTCTACGATCATTCTGAATCTGAAAAGTCTCCATACACTTCAGGTGGTCAATAAATCAAAGGAAAGCTTCTAGGAGGTTGGTTGGTGCTTTTAGGAGGGGTTTGCAGACAGCTCAAAGTGGGTAGATTGTGAAGCATTGCTGGGCACTTACTCCAGAACCCCAGCAGGTTTAGTTCTGATAGGATACTGCCCTCTCTAAAGACACAAAAGAAGGATATCATACTTCACTGTTGTTTTGTAGTTCATATTGCATTTGTAAGACAGAAAAAAATCCACTGTTTTTTGTTTCAGGTTCTTCACAGACAAAGAGGGGAGGAGTTGGAGTATAAAAAAATTTATCTCTCAGGGAAACAAATGAGTATCATAAAAACATGAAAAAGCATTGTTTGTATTATTCTAATTCCAGTGCAATCTTTCTAAATTGCCATTTGGAATTTCCACATAAGATGGTAAGAGTACGAAAAGAATTAGTTCTAATTCCAGCTTCACCACTTAGTCCTCATGGAAGTTTAGCCAAGAAATTCAACCTTTTTGGGTCTTAGGTGCTTCATCTATATAATGAAGATAATATATCCAGAGTTGTGGTGAAGATCAGATCCGATGCATTTAAAGCACCTGTGCCTAGCATATTACAGTCAATTGATAAGTGGCTGCCATTTCCGTCATTATTCTATTTTCACATATTTTGAAAAGCTATACTAGTTGGGGATGTAAGGAACAGGCATGTAATAGTGGAAAATCACAGAACTAGACAGTAAGATGGGATGTATTTTTGGTAGTTATCATTTTCCTTGTGTTGAGAACTTCAGGCAGATGGGCACTTAAAGGATGGTCTTCAATGATGAAAATGTAAGATTTAAGAGAGGCATATTTGAATTTAGAATTTTTTAAAAAAAATTCTATATTATCGTCCTATCATTAAAAAGAACAGGTAGAAAAAAGAAAGGATAAAAGTACCACTGTCTCTTTTTCCTAACTGCTCTGAGAAATATGTTTTTCCTCAGAGGAGTGGAACAGTATGTGCTAGTTATCTAATTCTGAACACTATGGTCACAATGAACATTGAACAAAGCTGCCTGAGACGACTGAGAGACACAGTTACTGAAATTCCCCCTCCCTCAAAGTAACATGTGTCACCAGTGGCACAGTTCTCACTGTAGAACAGGGATCTCTGAAAGGAAACAGAAGCAGGGTTCTAAGCACTTTAGGTTTACTATCTTATTGCTATGGTCTGAATGTTTGTCCCCTCTATAGCTCATGTTGGAACTTAAGCCCCAATATGGTATTCGAAAGGTGGGGCCTTTAAGAAGTGACAGGATTGTGAATGGATTAATCCATTCATGGATTAATGGGTTAATGGCTTAATGGACTGTCGTGGTTGTGGACTGGTGGCTTTATAAAAGGAGAGCAAATGTGCTCCTCCCCTTTCTGGCCATGTGACACCCTACATCGCCATGGGACTCTGTAGAGCATCCCCAGGAAGAAGGCCCTCCCAGATGCCTCCCAGGTGCCACATGGACCTTGGACTTCCCAGTCTCCAAAACTAAGAGAAATAAATTTCGTTTCTTACAAATTACTAGTTTCAGGTATTCTGTTATAAGAGAAAACTGACTAATACATCTACTTAATTTCACACCAACACTGTGAGGAAGGTAATGTTATCCTGAGTTCATCAATGAGGAACATGAATCGCAAAGGAGTAGTGTGTCTAACTGGTAATGGGGGTAGAGAGAGATACAACTTTGGTCTTATTAGCTCTCTGTCAGGATATTTCTAGGAAGAAAGACATTTGTTTTCCATTAATACTGTATCTGGCGCATAGCAGATGCTCAACGAATCTGAAATGAACAGGCAAATAAATCATGTAATGTTTGGATGACCTCTGCATGGTTCTGCCAAATGTTTAGAACAACTAGTGTTTTAAGCATGAGACTGTGAGCTTCTTTAAGACAATTACTGTGTCTTCTCATCCCTCATTCCTAGAAAATACTGGAATAAAAGAATACATTGGCTGACAATCCTACTGCAGAGGATTATAAAACTGTAGTCATAAATGAGATTGTCTAGATCCAAACCAAATCAATTTAAGCCTTTACTCTTATAAAGTGACATATAAAACTTCTTGACGTATAAAAACAGAAAAAACATTCTAGCCTGTCTTGAAAAGTTTGACCTGTCGGTGACACATCCATACAGTGCACACAGGGACAAAGCCAGACTGTACACTAATAGCAAATATAATATGGAGGTTGTAAAATTTTGGAGGTGAAAAGAAGAAAATAATGCTGAGAGAAAGTCCATCTTGTGACAGCCCTGGTGGCTAAACAGATTGTATTAATGCTTTCCAGGGTTCTAAGTTCACATTAAATCGTGCGCAGGTGCCTGACAATCACAGCAGTGGCTTCTTCATCACTTACACTCTGAACGCACTGGTTGGTACCCACCACAACATATCTGGAGTTTGTTAGACAATCTTTAGTTTTTATTTTATTTTTTGTCAGCCCTGGCCCCTTCCTCTGATGCAGACTCTCCAAGTACTGCTTTGCTATGAATGAGTCAAGGTGACAAATGACCCTGGCAGGGAGAGGTACGTCAATTGGGACCATTATTAGAGGGTGACCCCAAATTTGTATATCCCTCATTGCTTCATGTTTCTGATGATAGGAACCACATGTGAATGCCAAGAGACTATCGAGCAGGGGAAGCTCCATGTACTAGAGGCCTGGTTGATGCTGACTGCTCACCTGTTAGGAAATGGCCTTTACATTGAGGCACATTCCAGCAACTCAAAGACTAGAAGCTTTAAATTAAAACAATATTGATGCCATACCTTCTTTCCAAAAGGCCTCTTTCTTGTCCAAAAGTTAGTACATACACTTGGAGGAATTAAAGAATCAAAATGTCTTTGGCAGCACTCCTTCCTTCTTGCTCACAGCATCCCAGGTACATTTTGAGATGGCAGGAATGTGAAACTTTACATGGAAGGGGCACAGGAAGGGACTGTAGATAGGACTGTTGAGAACTGTATTATTTTTCTCTTTACATTGGGCACATCACTACAGAATATTCAGGGCATTTAGTTAGATACAGAGACACTGAGAATTTTTTAGCTACTCATTTCTAAGGTTATAAGCACATAGCTTAATTTTCTTAAATTTCACCTAATGAAAATATATGAGTAATCTTGACAGTCAAGTAATCAAAAGCCACAGTGAATGAGATACAGTACTCTGGTCTGCCAGACATTCTATTCCATTTGCTGTTATGGTGTGAAGGACCATAAACTACTTAAATCACCTGCCTACATATTCAGGCCTATCTTCCTAAGAGAACTGATATTGCTAAATATATACTCACAAACCAGTGAACTTATTTCTTTAATAATACCCTCCTATTTCATATTATCAGCTTTGGTATGCCAAATTTCAGTTTCAACTACTTGACAGATGTCTTTAATAAGCACATTCTTCCTATTTTACTTAATATGCATTCAGACATTGGATGATATCCTCTTCTTTTTCAAAATTATTTCAGACACTGTAAAAACTTTCTTTCACTTGAAAATGAGCAATGAGTTACTTTTTGCTAGTCAAGTATCTATACTATAGAAAAGGGACATCTTGAGGTATTTTCTTAGCAAATTCTGCCACATAAATAAATATAAAGTCTATTTTTAAGCAGTTTTAATACTGATCTACAGAGAAAATACCTTTGTTATGAAAATATTGATTGTTAATGTGTACATAAATATTATGCCAAAATATTATCAGTTGATGATTGATCTCCCAAAACGGAAAAGAAATTTCTTCACTTGAAAAGCTCTTTCCCAGTTTCATTACTTGAAGCAGAAGAGCAAATGTGGGCAGCGAAAAAGTATAAAAAGTGTGACTGAGAATATGGGAGATGACACTGGGGACAGGATTGTGGACACTGCATACAGACAGTACGGGAATGGTCAGTGAAGAGCATTCAAGTTAAAGCAGGGCACCTAGATTTTAAAATTCATCTTTCTCCTTATTTTCAAAAGGGAAATTTCCCTCCATTTTTCTACTGTGGTAAAATAAACATACATAAAAATTTACCTTTTTAACCATTTTTAAGAGTCTGGTCCTGTCTGTTAAATACATTCACATTGTTTTGCAATTAGCATCAAAGGGGAAATTTTTAGCTTTTATTTTCACAGATGAAAGGCCTTACCTTGAACACTAAGCATTAAATTTTGTATGGGGTTTGGTTAGAAGAGAAAAGGGCAAAACTTTGCTCTTACCTTCAGAACTTACCCAACCATGAATAACTGGAAATCTCTTAATAAAATTATCTTTAGTGCCTGCTGTAATAGGAATCTGAGCGGATGTAAAAAAATTAAGTCTTTTTCATTTTACATGGGTAGAATTTCACTAATTTCTGCCATCCATTGTACACAGTTAAAAAATATTCCTGTAGAAGACAGGGTGGCATCTTCTACACCAGCCCTCTTACCAAGAATACTGTGCATGTCCTAGACATAGCTGCAGATTTGTAAAGATAAAATCCTCTAATTATGAAAATTAACTAGATGAAATTATCAGCTATCTTCTATGAAACATGATATCTTAACACACAAGGTGGCAAAGACGTGTAGAGGACAGTGTGATAGCTGGTTGCACCGGCACTGCTCTATGGCATACTCCCTGGCACTTAGTAATACCTGCTGTTTGAGCTGCTGCACCAGACGATCCTTCTCACGCTTTAGTGCAGCCACTTCCTCTTGGGTCTTTTTCTTAGAGGATGAAAGCTCCAAAAGAGCTATATTGGCATCTTTTTCACTAATGGCAGCCAATAGGGCTTCTTGCCTGAAAAAGAAAGAAAACACCAAAACTCTCATAACAATTCTTTGAAGTTATTATTATTATTACCCCTATTTTATGGGTGATGAAACTTCAGCTTAGAGAGTTCATACAGCTTGCCCAAATTCACACTGGGAGTAAGTGGTGCAGCCAGGACCATGCCCATTCAGGTTTTTCTGACTGGGATTTCTGTCTTCATCATGTTGTCATATTGCCATCTTAATAAAGAGTTCCTACATTATGCTAAGTGAAATAAGCCAGTCGCTGAAAGATAAATACTACATGAGTCCACTTACATGAGGTGTATCAAATTCACAGAATCAGAGAGCAGAACAGTGTCAGTCTTTTTGAGCTGTCCCCTCTTTGCCAAGGGGCTGGGGGCTGGCGAAATGGGGAGTTGCTAACCAACGGGCATAAAGTATCAGTTATGCGAGATGAGTAAGTTCTAGAGATATGCTGCACAACACTGTCCCTGTAGTTAACGAGACTGTATGTATTGTACGCAGGAAAGTTTAGGAAGATAGATCTCAAGCTAAGTGCTTGCCACGATAAAATGAAATTAAAAAATATATTTAACCTTTTAAAAAACCATATAACAACTTATTGTTTCACTTTATAGTTTAAAAAAAAAAAGAGTTCCTAGATATAGTTGTAGTTAAACTCGAAAAGTAAACAAAGTAACTTTTTTTTTTTTTTAAGTAGGAATAATCCTGTCACCCATACACTTCATCCATTTAACTTATTCTTTTGGTAAATGTGTATTTTGTAGCTTCCAGGCAAACTGAAGTGTTACTGACACTGAAAACATTTTCATGTATAAAGTGGATTACAAACTGTAAACTTTAGTATGTTGGATTTAGAAACACAGCCATCTTTGTTCCTGGGGCATTCTGAACATTGATAATTCTTTTTATCTCATCAGTGTACATAAGTTTGTAGTTGTGGCTTTACTGGCAATGATCTGCAAACTTTGAAATAGTAATTTATACTTTACAGACTCCTTGAGGTTTAGCTAACTACTTTATGGTTCATGTCCAAAAGCAAAAGAAGGTGGATTTAGTAGGGAGGGTGACATAAGATATTTACAAAAGAATCAGAATGAAGTGGTCAACAATTAGTCTCATAGTCTGAAATGCATTCCTCAGTAGCTCATCTTTTATGTAAGAAGACAGATTTGATTTACAGGAAACATGGAAGGGCCTGAGCTTTTGACCTGAGGAAATGCTGAATCTGAGAATGCACTGCCCAAGTTTAACCTTGCTTCGGTCTTCTGTTAAGATTAAGCTTCAACAGCAATCATACGGAAGAGTTTTAGTTTAGCCACAAACTGGAAGACTATTGCTTAAATATTCTAACAGTTATTCTTATTCTGAATGGGTAGGTATACTGAACTCTGAGCAAGCAATACTAACACAATTGGAGATATAGATCAGTTTACATCACTGAAAAGATTTGTTTAACTAGTTTTCGTTGCTGGAAAAGGAGAGGAGATTCTCATCGACCCCAGTATCACTTTCTACTGTCCGCACACTCTATGTAATTCTAAGAAATGGCATATGGCTTACACCGTGAGGCTCCAGTCAACACCAAAGGGATAACGGCAGTCTAAATATATCTGCTGACCACTTGAAAAAAATATGTTAAGTGGTGAAATGAGCCTAAGGTGAAGGAGTTCAAGATGGTCTAACTATGCATAGTTTCCTGTTGATTGCTGTCATCTGTTCCTTTTTGGGAAGCTCAAAAAGACTGACAGAGCTAGAACAAGAAGTGTGCTTTTTCAATAAGGTGGCGGCACTTCTGTGCACCAATAGTCATAATCGCTCACGTATAGCAGCCAAAGAGCCGAAGGTGAATGAAGATAAATTACTCTATAGACTGAGTCATCAACAACTTTGCTGACTGCAAAATACCAAGGTGATAGGATTAGAGTTCTATTCTCTGCTTACGGAAAGCATCATAACATGAAATAGTAAAAATTATTTTACATTGTCTAAGCATCTTGACTGAATTCCAAACTCTCTCATAAACAGTATGGTTGGCCAGTTGGTGTGTGGTACAGTTAATCTCTGGGGTAAAATGTCAAATGCCCAAATCGCAATATAACAAGTGACAGTTTAGATTTCAAATTTCAAAAATTTAAAGCATGTGGCAATGAAGTCTGAGCCACCGGAATAATGTCTTTTTAATGAGATATATAATTTGAAGTCTTTAAAATTTTATACATGCAATTCAGATAGAGATTTTATTATGTCACTGATGCTATTTACTGATACCGAGTGCTGTGAGCTACAAAGAATCCAACTTTCTCTCCCTCACCCACGGCTTTCATACTCTAAAAACTCCATAACAGATTATCATTCCTTTGTTCTTTCCATTTGAAAAGTATACTCTTGATATTAATTTCTACATGTGTATGTGACTAAAAAGGGCAATTCGTAGTCAAGAGAATAAAATATTTTGATTATGTACCGTACATGTAAAGTCTGGGTAATGTCAATATCTTTTATGGGTATATTAGCTCTTAGGTTTGTCCTTTATTTTTGGAGAGGGACAGTGATAGAATTGTTCCCTTGGTTACAATTTTGGTAAATTTGAAATTGATACTACGGGGGAGAACAACCTCTTGAAAAAATTTTGGAGGATAGACAAGAACGTGGAAGCTAGTTAATAATAACAGCCATAACATTTTGGGAATAAGAAAAACTGTTGTTTCTCTAATATATGTGATAGAAAAGACCGTGTGGTATAGTTGAACTTACATGGTTAAGTTTTACACAGTACACTCTAAAGTGTCTAAAAAATTTTGTTAAGAACATCCTGCTTTTCGAGGGAGTGAAATTCAGAGCAGTGGAAAAAAAAGGAAATTGCAAAAAGAATCTTATATCAGGAGGCGCCTACTCAATAAAATTGCTTCTTTGTAAAAAAGATATTTTTTAATATAAGTAATAACACATTCATTGAAGAAAAACAGAAAGATACAGAAAACTGTAAAAAAGAAAGTTATAATCACCAGACATAATTCCTTTTTAATCAAAACCAATGGCTTCAGATCTAGAAGTCACCTATTCTAATACTAATATGGATATTTTAAAGAAATTGAACCTTAATGGGGATTAGTCGTTGACTTTGAAGGCTTAACTAAATAAAGACTATCCATAGAAAAGGGAGACTCGGCTGTCCAGTTGCTCAGTTGGTTAGAGCATGGCGCTGATAACACCAAGGTCCAGAATAAAGAAAGCAAAAGAAAAGGGAGACTTCTTAGTGCAGCACATTCTGACTACAGTTCCCATGAGCCCCTAGAGAATAATACAAGCACGTAAAATGGGAAAGGTAATATATGCACACTACAAGCCCAGAGCAAAATAAGAACTGCAATGGTCTTCCTGCCAGATCACTCTCCTTGTTCCATTCCTGACTTTTCCCCAGTTTAAAAAAAAAAGGGGGGGGGGAATGTGGACACCAAACCTTTCAAAGTGATTAGTAACCCTCTCCTGCATGACTAACATGCCATGTTACTATCATAATGAATAGGTAGCAGCAGAAACCCAACTTTCAGTCATTACAGTGCTCTATTCACTCTATCCCTGGTGCTTTCAACTACTAGACCATTTGAACCTGCCCTTTGACCTGCAAATTCTAATAGAATCAAGATGTCTTGAAAAGTACTCTGCTGTGGCATTTGAGCTTCAGGAAACAGTAAGACCACCCC
Source organism: Galeopterus variegatus (assembly GCF_000696425.1). Taxonomy (NCBI): domain Eukaryota; kingdom Metazoa; phylum Chordata; class Mammalia; order Dermoptera; family Cynocephalidae; genus Galeopterus; species Galeopterus variegatus. The sequence goes on along the minus strand of NW_007728781.1, from coordinate 268,431 downwards.
CTATGTCTCTTTCCCCCTTCTGGGCAAATTTCAGAAACTGAAGGCAAATATCAAAGGCATACAGAGCTCAAAATCCTTTAGACAATTCCTTACTCTCTGAGACCCATTGTTCACCACTGCATCAGCCGTCTCTCACCAGTGATGAGATTATCATCAGTGTTGGAATGACGGTGGTGAACAATCAAAGAATGAGTCCTGTGTATGTGAGTGTGTTTCACAGAAAGGCAAGACGGAAAAAGGAGTAAGAATAAAGGGGTGTTATCAAGGTTTATTATTCTCTCTTCTTCCAACTGAGTATTTCAGATGGAATTATTGCATAACATGCTCTGTAAGTTACATAAGCCTGCAAACACAAGAGAAAAGACTGGATGAAAGCAAGAATGAGATCGGTAGTTTTAGGCATTTTAATGTCATGGACATGTAGACACAGTTTGATTTACTCCGATTTTAAGATAAACCTGAAATCAAGATCTCTTACTGAGGGATTAATAAACCTTTGATTCTGTTTTCTTCTTTATTTGTTATTTAGCCTATTAGTTATCCAGAACGAGTAGTAAACTACCAGGATATCTCTTCTACTCTTCTATCTCATTTCTTGAAGAAATCCTTCTGATTACTATTTTCTCCAACTTCCCTGGCAGAGGTTTCTGAGAGTATAGTAGGTACATGACCTTAATTCAGCTCTGTGAATACCAGTCTGTGCGTGAGGCTCTGTGAGCAAACCTGACTGAAATGCCTGATCTCTCAAACTTTGGTCCCTGCACATGTTATTATGTCCTTTCTAGGTCACCTTTATTTAGATATCCAGAAATACAGTACTTTTAATGTAAAATGCAAACACTAAATTAACTTTTCTTTCCACCATAACAAATTTTTCTTTCACAATATTAATAGACCCACCATATTCCTGGGTCCACGGGATGACAACATTTAAATAATTTGACTTCTTCTTTGCTTCTCATGGCCAGTATTCAAACCTTGCTGGTTCTTCCTTTCTAATAGTTTTTAATAAACCCACTGCATTGCATCTGCATGGTCACTATCATAGTCACTGCCACTCGTGTCTTGGGCCTGTATTATTCTTAAAGCCTCTTCTCTGATTCCCCATCATTATACACTGTCCTACTTTTCTGAGGTCACTTTCATCAGGTTTGTTACCACATCAAATGCCATGGCCTAATATTCAAAACCACCTACAATTTCTCAACCCATTTCCTCACTGTCTTCCAAGGACCCTCTGTCATTGAGTTTCTATCTGTTTTCACTTAGGTTTAATGTTACACTCTCTACCTGTAATGCCTGTAGTTTTCTCTTCTTCAAAATCTGGCTCTTACCTGCCTGCTAATTTATCTCTGCTGAGCATCTCCTTTCAGCACAGTTTGCACTGTATTAATAGGCATTTGCTCTGTTAATGTCCTTCAATTCTTCTACATGTTCAGGGTCTGCTTCCCCAACTACAATATGTTCATGTCTTATCTCTTCACATTTTTTTTATGTTCCTAGGAGTTTATTGGTCTTTCAATTTCTTACCTCAATAAAATTTTTATTAAAATTTTTAATTGTGGTAAAATATAACATAAAGTTTACCATCATAACCATTTTTATGTAAACTGCTCAGTAGTGTCAAGTACATTTATACTGTTGTGCAAACAATCTCCAGAACTCTTTCTGTCTTGCAAAACCGACACTGTACCCATTAAACAATCATTCCACATTTCCTCCCTCTCTCCCCCAGTCCCAGCAATCATCATTTACTTTCCATCTTTATGAGTTTGACTACTCTAGGTACCTCACATAAGTGGAATCATGCGTATTTGTCCTTTTGTATCTGGCTTATGTCACTTAGCATAATGTTATCAAGGTTCATCCATGCTGCAGCATGTATGAGAATCTCTTGTTTCTAGGCTGAATAATATTCCATTGTATGTATACATTTTGTTTATTCATTCATCCATCATGGGCAATTGGTTTGCTCTCACATTTTAGCTACTGTGAATAATGCTATCTTTAAAAACAATTATTTTTTATACCTTCGTCCTAGAGTCTCAGTTCATGGGTCTAAAAACCAGAAGCTTTCAAATATTGTTAATTTTGCATTGCATGTGCCCAAACAGTTTATAATTTTTGTCTTCTTTTATTTAGGGTTGTACTGTGTATACTCTGATATTATTTGCTAGTCTCATTGTTTGCCCAAAGCCTTCGCTTAGAAATAGTCAAAATACAAATGATCCATGAAGGCAGGATCTTTGTCTCTTTTCTTCACTAAGGTATATCCCAAGTGCAAAGAATGATTCTGGCACACAGTTGCCCCTTACATAGATCTTGAATCAACAGCTCCTCCAGTTCTGGGACTTCATTTCTATCTGTTGTGGGGGTTTCCCAGCTGTTCCAGTGCTTTCACTTACTTTGAAGCTGTGTTTTATGGTATTTTTAAGCCATTTTTTTTCAGTAGCAGATTAAGTGAACAAGCAGGCAGAGAGAGTAAGAAATGTCAAATTTTGAAACGTGAAAGAAACCAAGAACAGAAAGAGACCACTACTTTTGGCCAATCTACATTTCATTTAAAGAAAGAGTTACATTTTTTCTCTAGATAGACAGCTGACAACTGGAACACTAGGTTCAATGCTAGATGCCATAATTTAAGTCAGTGAAAAAGTAAAGGGTATTCAAAAGAAAATGACAGGGTGGGGTTATAAAAGGGCAGGTTAATCCAAAAAGATTTACTAACATAGCATGATCATTGTTATCAAACATTTTAAGGTAGTTTTGCAGAAACAGGATACTGAATCTCTGTCTCTCTAGAGGGCACAAATGACACCAAATGAGGGAAAGTCACAAAGACATAAATTTCAGTTTATAAAATAAACATCTAATATATTAACACTTGTTGGAAAGTGTTAGGAATTGAAAAGCCTAAAAAATTAATGAGCCTCCCATGACTGGTATTTAAAGAGATTAGCAGAGATATTATATAAGTAATTTTGTCTTGAGTGGTAAGTCTGCCTTTTTTTAACTCGATGAGACAATAAATGATAAGTGCCAATAAACTGTATGGCAGAAGATGCTGAAGTGATACAGGAGACACAGAAACCACCTTATGCTAAGGATGTAGGAACTGAGATGGGCCCTGTTTTGACAGAGAAATAAGACAAGCAGCAAGTGTTAAGGCACAGTCTTATTGTGACACGGACACAGGGCATAACTGGATGAGAGGTTTCTACAGAAAAAGGAAACAGTGTAGACAGGAGCTGAAAAGGTAGCTTTGAATCAGAGTAGAAATGATCTGGAATGGCAGCCTAAAGAATGAACACAGCAGCAGCTGCCAAGGTGAGCCGAGATCAGACCCTTGCAGCACAGGGGCCCAGTCTAAGGCCCGGAGGGAAGCACCCATACCCCAGTAGCCACCGAGGTGAGCCAAGACCTGTGCGGCCCTGGGCTCAGTCTAAGGCCTCAGGGGGAAAGGAAGCGCACATAATCCAGCAGGCACCAAGGTGATCTAAGACCTGCACAGCACCGGGGGCTCAGTCTACAGCCATGGAAAGCTAGAACAGGAGCCAAGGTGGTGTAATATAGATACTGCCACACCTTCTGTTACCACGAGGACAGTTCAGCACCACAGTAGCAGCCAGGGCCACTCTACTTGACTACAGTGATATAAGAAGAGTCACCAGTAGAGCCTCCAAATAGAGAAGGAAGTTTTTATCCTCACAGCGAACCCCAGAATAACAGAAGAAACAAGTCCTCTACCAGATGACCAAACATCAATGAAAAAATAGTAGAACTACAAACAAATAAGAAGATATGACACTACCAAAGGAATATAGTAATGCTCAAATTCCAGACCCCATTGAACAGGAAATCCTTGAAATGTCTGAAAAAGAATTCTGAGCAATTATCTTAAGAAAGCTTAAAGAAATAAAAGAAGGCTCAATTAGAGAACACAAGGAAACAAACAAACAAACAAAATCCAGAATATGAAGGAGGAAATTTGCAAAGAGATTAATACATTTTTTTAAAATGTAGCAGAACTCCTAGAAATGTAAGATTCACTTATTGAAATAAAAAACACAACAGAGAACTTAAACAGCAGGTTAGAGCAAGCAAAATAAAGAATTTCAGATCTTGAAGATGGTCTTTTTGAAATAACAGGCAGATAAAAAAAAAGGGAAAAAAGAAATAAAAATAATGAGGAAAATCTAAGAGAGACAGCAGACAACCTAAAGTGCTCTAACATCTAAATTGTGGGTATTCCAGAAGGGGAGGAGAAAGGAAAAGGTACTGAGAACCTAGTGAAGGAAATAATAACAGAAAATTTCCAAGGGGGAGGGAAAGATGGAGACCTTCAGATTCAGGAAGCTCAAAGGTCCTCAAACAGATTCAATCCAAAAAGTTCCTCTCTAAGACACACTGTAGTCAAGTTTGCAAAGCTCAAAGACAAAGAGAATTCTAAAAGCAGCAAGAAAAAAGCATGAAGTCACCTATAAGGGAACCCCCATCAGACTAACAGCAGACTTCTCAACTGAAACCCTATAGGCCAGAAGAAAGTGGAATGATATATTCAAAACACCAAAATAAAAAAATTGTCAACCAAAAATTCTTTACCCAATAAGGCTCTCCTTCAGAAATGAGGAAGAAATAGTGTACTTCCCAGACAAACAAAAATTGTGGGAGTTCACCACCACACAACCAGCCCTGCAAGAAATTCTCAGGGGAGTCTTGCATCTGGAATCTGAACAATGAATGTCACTGTCACGGATACAAAAGAAAGAGCAAAACCAGCTGTTAAAACAAAAATGTCAGTGAGAAAGAGCAAGAAGCTAAATCATGCTACTTCAAATATCCAACTAACATTGAAGAAGAGAAATAAAAGGAGAAGTAAGGATCAAAAGATATTTAAAACATCTGAAGAAAAAGCTATTAAATGACAGGAATTAAACAATACCTGTCAATAGTCACCCTAAATGTGAATGGATTAAACTCTCCATTCAAAAGGCACAGATTGAATGATTGGATTAAAAAGCCAGACACAAGTATGCTGTCTTCAAGAGACCCATCTCACATATAGAGACACACATAGACTAAAAGTGAAGGGATGAAAAAGATATACTATGCAAATGGAAACCAAAAACGAGCAGTAGTAGCTATTCTTATATAGGATAAAATAGACTTTAAACCAAAAAACATAAGAAGAGACAAAGAAGGCCACTATATAATGATAAAAGGATCTATCCAGCTAGAAGATATAACAATCATAAATATATATGCACCCAATACTGGAGCACCCAGATATATACAAAGCAAACACTCTTAAACCTAAAGAAAGAAATAGGCCCTAATATGTTAATAGTGGGTGACATGAACACCCCTTTCTCAGTATGGGACAGATCTTCTAGGCAACAAATCAACAAAGAGACACAGGATTTAAACTACACATTAGACCAACTGGACCTGGCAGATATATACAAAACATTTCAACCAACGACTAAAGAATATATTTTCTTCTCATCAGCACATGGAACATTCTCTAGGATAGACCACATATTAGCTCACAAATCTAGTCTCAGCAAATTAAAAAAACTGAAATCATTCCAACAATCTTTTCAGACCACAAGGGATTAAAACTGGAGATAAACAATAAGCAAATTGCTGGAAGCTATACAAACACATGGAAAATAAATAATAGACCTATGGGACCAAGAAGAAATTAAACAGGAAATCAAAAATTTCTTGAAACTAATGAAAATAAAGATATATCATACCAAAACCTGTGGGATAATGCAAAAGCAGTACTGAAAGGCAAATTTATTGCAATAAACACTTACATCAAAAGAACAGAAAGACTGCAAATAAAAAACCTAACACTATGCCTCAAAGAACTTGAACAACAACAATCCAAACCTAAACGTAGCAGATGGAAAAAAAAAATTAAAATCAGAACAGAACTAAATGAAATAGAGACCCAAAAAATGACAGAAAAGATCAATAAAAGAAAAAGTTGGTTTTTCAAGAAGATAAATAAAATAGACAAACCATTAGCTAGGTTAACAAAAAAAAAAAAAAAAAAAAACAATAAATAAGGTAAAAAAAAAAAAAAAAAAAAAGAAGAGAGAAGACCCCAATAACAAAAATCAGAAATGAAAAAAGGAGACATTACAACTGATACCACAGAAATACAAAGAATCATTAGAGACTATAATAAACAACTGTATGACAACAAATATGAAAACCTGGAAGATATGGGTAAGTTTCTGGACACATACTAACTACCCAGACTGAACCAAGAAGAGGTAGAAAACCTGAATAGACCAATAACAAGCAACAAGATTGAAGCAGTAATCAACAATCTTCCAACAAAGAAAAGCCCAGGTCCGGATGCCTTTACAGCTGAATTCCGTGAAACCTTTGAAGAGGAATTGATACCAATTCTCCTCAAACTATTCCAAAAAATTGAAACAGGAGCCATTTTCCCAAACTCATTCTATGAGGCCAACATAACTCTGATGCCAAAACCAGATAAAGACACAACAAAAAAAAAAAATTACAGGCCTATATCCTTGAACATAGATGCAAAAATACTCAACAAAATATTAGCAATCAGAATACAGCAACACATCAAAAAAATTATATACCATGATCAAGTGGGATTCATCCCAGGGATGCAAGGATGGTTCAACATACGAAAGTCAATTAACATGATACATCACATCAACAAGCTCAGGGACAAAAACCATATGATTATCTCAATAGATGCTGAAAAAGCATTTGAGAAAATTCAACATCCCTTCATGACAAAGACTCTCAACAAATTAGGTATAGAAGGAAAGTATCTCAACACAATTAAAGCCATCTATGACAAGCCCACCACCAGTATCATTCTGAATGAGGAAAAACTGTAAGCTTTTCTCTTAAGAACAGGAACCAGACAAGGATGCCCACTCTCACCACTTCTATCTAACACAGTACTGGAGGTACTAGCCAGGGCAATTAGGCAAGAGAAATAAATGAAGGGCATCCAGTTTAGAAAAGATGAAGTCAGACTATCCTTATCTGCCAATGACATGATACTATATATAGAAAAACTTAAGACTCTATCAGAAAACTCCTAGAGCTGTTTAATAATTTCAGTAACATTGCAAGATACAAAATAAATGCCCCCAAATCAATTGCATTTATATTCTCCAATAATGAGCTAACATAAAGAAAAATCAAGAAAGTAAGCCCATTTACAACAGTACCCCCCCAAATAAAATACCTAGGAATCAATTTAACCAAGGAGGTGAAAGATCTCTACAATGAGAACTACAATCCACTATTGAAAGAAATTAAAGACGACACAAAATGATGGGAAGACATTCCATGCTCTTGGATTGAAAGATTTAACATTATGAAAATGTCTGTATTACCCAAAGCAATCTACAGATTCAATGCAATCCCCATCAAAATGACATTCTTCACAGAAATGGAAAAAACAATTTCAACATATATATGGAACAAGAAAAGGCCCCAAATAGCCAAAGCAATCCTGAGCAAAAACCATAAAGCTGGAGGCATAACACTACCTGAACTTCAAATTATACTACAAAGCTACAGTAACCAAAACAGCATGATGCTGGCATAAAAATAGACACTCAGACCAGTGGAGCAGAATATAGAACCCCAGAATCACCCCTCAGGCTTACAGCCATCTGAAATTTGACAAAGGGAACAAAAACATACATTGGAGAAAAGACTGCCTCTTCAATACATGGTGCTGGGAAACTTGGATATCCATATGCAGAAGAATGAAACTAGACATGCACCTCTTACTATATACTAAAATCAACTCAAAATGGATTAAAGACTTAAGCATAAGACCTGAAAATGTAAAATTAATAAGGGAAAATATAGGTGAAACACTTCAGGAACTAGGTCTGGGCACAGACTTTATGAACATGAGCCTGAAAGCACAAGCAACAAAAGAAAAAATAAACAAATGGGACTATATCAAACTAAAAAGTTTCTGTACAGCAAAGGAAACAACCAACAGAGTGAAACAATAACCTACAGAGTGGGAGAAAAGTTTTGCTAACTATGCATCCGACAAGGGATTAATATCCATAATATACAAAGAACTCGAGCAATTATAAAGTAAAAAAACCAAATAATCCAATTAAAAAATGGGCAAAAGAGCTGAATAGACATTTTTCAAAGGAAGACAAATGGCCAATAGGTACATGAATAAATACTCAACATCACTAGTCATCAGGGAAATGCAAATTAAAACCACATTGAGATATCATCTCACTACAGTTAGACAGGCTATAATCAAAAAGAATGAGAATAATAAATGCTGGTGAGAATGTGAAGAGAAGGGAACGCTCCTACACTGTTGGTGGGACTGTAAATTAGTACAACCACTTTGGAAAACAATTTGGAGGTTTCTCAAACAACTACAGATAGATCCTCCATATGATCCAGCAATCCCACTTCTTGGTATATACCCAAAGGAATGGAAATTATCACGGTGAAGGGATACCTGCACTCCCATGTTCATCACAGCTTTGTTCACAATAGCCAAGATATGGAACCAACCTAAATGTCCATCAATGGATGATTGGATAAGGAAACTGTGGTATATATACACTATGGAATACTACTCTGCCATAAAAAAGAATGAAATTCTCCCATTTGCAACAACATGGATGAGCTTGGAGAAACTCATGTTAAGTGAAATAAGCAAAGCACAGAGGGATAAATATCACATGTGCTCACTCATAAGTGGGAGCTAAGAGATAAAGAAGAAAGGAAAGAAAGACCACAGTGGTGCATTGGACTTGCAGAGGGAGAAAACGTACCTAGGGATACAAAGTAGAGTGGGGAAAGGGGGATGGGGAGGGAGGTCAGGGATAATTGGGTGAGGGATATGGGGTACAATCACTATTTGTGGTAATGAACATGCTGCCAGTATGGATCTGGCCATCACTTCTTAGGCACGAGTGGTGACAATTTGCTTTGTACCCCATGAATACTCATAACCAATAAAAGAAAACATTTAAAAATAAAAGGAAAAAGAATGAACGCAGACTGTGAAATCTGTCACTCAGAAGGTACTCAAAATGCTGAATAAGGAATAATTTGATATTGAACACAATATAGTAGCACCGAAAGTTCTAGAGAAGTAAAGCAAGGTTTGAGAAAGACTGAGTTGAAGGCAAAGAGGAGAGATTAGAAGATTCTGGAAGCAGAAAGGCTAAGGATACTACTGCTAGAGATGTATTTTGAGTAGAAATGTTGTATTACAAAAATTATTATTATTATTAACTTCTCAAGAATTATTTCTAAAGGATGAAGAATAAAATGCTGCTGTCTGACTCTTGGATTCAAGAGTCACAGGTAGGACTATAAGTGAAAAACTGCCACACCGTTCAATGAACATGCAACACAAAATGACTATCACATTTGTGCTTTGATGCTGGAAAGAAACTGTTGAAGGTTTCCAAATGTAGACTATTTTAGGGCTTTTGTTCAACAGTGCATGCAGGAGTCCTGCCTAGCACACCCTTCTTGCTCAACTCAGTAGCCCACAAATACGTATAATCAATTATGTTTCAATTAACAACAACATTAACAAAAAATATGCTAACAAGAAAATGAGCACAGAAGTTATCCCAATATAGACAAACTTTCATTTTTCAGAAGTCCTTGAAAGGGTCGACATTAACATAATAAGGGCAAAAACTCTGCTGATTATAGTCCAGTAAATCAGGCTGACAGACGAAATTTTGTGTATTTAGTTTTTTCTCTCCCTTCTTTTGAAAACTGAGCATGTTAATATATCTAGCCCACTGTAGACTACGGCAAGTTTTGAAAACTTGGTTTTATTGATACTGCTGATACTTCTGTTATGAAGCTTCTGCCTGCTTCTCAGACTGACAAAAACTCGATGTTTGTATTTTCATTTGTTAGAAAAACAAGTTTATATCCTATCAATTTGATTAAAAAATATAAAATTTAACTGTAATCTATCCACAAAGATAGAAAGCAGATCATGGGCTGGGGGTGGGAAATGGAGGATGACTGGAAAGGGGCATCGGGGAACGTTTTGGAAATGTTCTATAGCTCGACTATGGTGGCTGTCACACAGGTGTATACGTTTGTCAAAACTCACCAAACTGTATGTTTAAAATGTATGCACTTTGCTGTCCGTATATTATAGCTTGATAAAGTTCTTTTAAAAGTCATAAAAAATCTTCTGGAATGAGGAATGTTTTAACATAGAAAACATGACAATTATAAGCACAATATATTTTTTATTGTGGTAAAATACACATAATACAAAATTGACCATTTTAACCATTTTTAAGGGTACGGCTCAGTGGCATTAAATATGTTCATGTTGTTGTGCAACTATCACCACCACCCATCTCCAGAGGTTTTTCATCGTCTCCAACTGAAACTACCTATCAAACACTAACTCCCCATTCTCCCTGGCCCCTAGACCCTAGCGATCACCATTCTACTCTCTGTCTCTACGAATTGGACTACTCTAGGTACCTAATATAAGGGAAACCATACAGTATTTGTCCTTTTGTCTTTGGCTTATTTCATTTAGCACAATGTCTTCAGGCACAGTGTATTTTTATGCTTCCAAGTTTAAGTGACCTCGAACTTACAAAATACCCTGTACGCATTTTCCCCCCTAGTCTCTTGAAACTTTTCCTTTACTATATTCTCCAAAAGAAGAAAAACAGAATTCTAAAAATGTATTGGTCTTATCTAGCCATTACTGGACTAAGAAGATGGTGGTGGGCAGAGCCAAGGTCAGATGGACTAAGCAGATGAGGAAAGATCTAGGGTGGAAGCACTGGCAGGACTCAGAACGATGGCAGCTTCTTTGGGGTCCTGATATACTTCTTTATTAAATCTAGTTAAAAATATAATATACAACCATAGCTTCAGTAGACTGGACAGGACGTAGACTGTGAAAAATTTGTTTTCTGCCACTTCATGTTAAATACCATTTATAGTGATACTGAAAATCTGTTCAAGAAACTGGAGGTGATGGTTATACAAGTTCCAATATCTGATTAAAAGTCAAGTATACAAAAGTGTGTCTAATCTTCTATAGGACTGTAAGACAATGATACCTGAAGAAGCACCAGCAACAGAATAAAGCAACTTGGAGATGAAACGTCTAAAACAAAGAAAGAACCTCATGGAAAAAACAGAATGGCTTTCTTTTGATAAGCACTGGAATCCAGTTCCTCTTCCATGAATATTTTAAATATAATTCAGCTCCCTGGCTCTAAGGAAGGTCCCAATAAACTCCCACTTCATACAGAGAGTCGGTTGCTGGTTTCATCCCATACTGTGTTCACTAGTTGACAATAAGCCTTTCAGAAACTCCATCCTGGGCTTTTTTTGGATATTTTGGGTGGCTGGGCAGTACAGGCATTGAACCCTGGACCTTGGTGTTTTCAGCACCATGCTTTAACCAACTAAGCTAACTGGCCAGCCCCAGCACCCTCAGGTTTTTAACGGATAATCGTGGTATTATAAATGCTGTCAAGGTTCCAGAATTTTGTTTCCCTGGAGACATTTTCACAAAACCCAACTTCATTAGAGATTTTATACTATATTAACAACTGTGGAATGTAAATTCAAACTGGGTTTTTAGATCTGGGTCTTGTTTTTAGTGCTCAAGATTATGAAGGCAGCTGGTGTCTAGGTATATGTTCCAACCTCCCTTAATAAGAGAAGGTGAGGGTGGTATCCAAAACTCATTTCACTGAATCACAGATTTGTACAAATTGTTAGTTCAATAGAAACCAGCAATTTTTTTCAGGCCAGAGATTGAAATAGCATATCCTCAATTTAACGGGTCTATCTTTGAGTACCCTCAACTCACCTTCTGTGTCCATGTTTTAAAGTCTAGGTTTACCCTTTCAATAAAGCCTTCTCAAAAGCTACTTTATTTCTGGCTTCTCTTACTTGTCTAACCACGTAGAACTTTATTATCTATACCATATATTCCTCTGATTGAGCAGAGGTTTTTTTTTCTTTTAAAAAGAAACATTACATATTCAAATCTTGAGTACTTGACTAACAGATAAGTTTCTTGAGTACAGGGAACATGTCTTAACTCCACATATAAGTTCCTCACATAGCAGGCACTCAGTAAATTTCAGCCAATTAACTAAAAACAAATCTACTCCAGAACTAAAAATCTTTCTTAGTCTACTTTCTCTGAACCCAGATTAGGAAAGCCGATTTACCTGAATATAAGAGAAGAGAAACGATTTACATGATTATTAGCATTACCCATTCCACATGCAACAAAGTAGACCCTCCAATAATCAAATAAATTTTCCTCAATGCTTAAATGATTACTTGATCACAGAAAGCGAATACATGTCTGCATTATAAGCTTGTCTAGAGTCATTGTTAAGTTCATTCTCCTTTATGCTAATATTTTAAAGAGGGAACTTTCTTGGAAGAAGTCCCAGTTTTTCAAGAATCACATAAAAAAAAGTATCCCCTTCATATTCAATATTGTCTTAACAGGAAAAATATCTTTAAGGAAATACATACAACACAATGAAAGAACAGCGGAGCAAATGTTTTAGTTACTACAGATACCACAGATGTTGTAGTAATGTATTACAGCAATGTTAAAAATAGATGGAACCTCACAGAACAACATCACAAGCTTTCAAAAATTATACCAGCAAGTCACAAAGCCAGCTACTGACAAAAGTAATTTAATAACTTTGCAAGTTCATTTTTAGGTATTTTTCTGTACTGAGCTATAGATTCAAAAGCATGAACTGCTTGACTTACTCACTAGCCTATGTGACCTGACACTTAGAATCCACAAACAAAACTAGTACCACAAACAAGAAACAAATTACCAATATTTGTTGAGTGCCTACTATGTGCCAAGTCTTGTGTTAAGTACTACTGATATACTGAAACGATGACTTCACAGAACTTAGTCTGTTATGGCAGCTAGAATTCAAGCAAAATTATGCACATAACTAAATAATTATAACAATTTCTTTGTGTTGGGCCGGCCCGGTGGCGCACTGGATAGTGCGCCGCTTGAGAAGCGCGGCGGCGCTCCCGCCCAAGGGTTCGGATCCCACATACAGGCCGGTTCCCGCTCACTGGCTGAGTGAGGCGCGGGAGCAACACCGAGGGTTGCGATCCCGTTGCCGGTCCCCAGTCCGGTACGGGGGCAACACTGAGGGTTGCGATCCGTTGCTGGACACGGAAAAAGACAAAAAAACAAAAAAAAAAAACAATTTCTTTGTGTTCTTTAATGTTAGATGTCACAAAACAAACCTTAGTAGGCTGTTTTCAGCTCCACTGATGGTATCCATCTGTCAAAATGTTAGAAAATTCCTTCTGAATTAAAAACAAGCAAAACAAACAGCCGAAAACTTTAGCCAATGTTTCTTTTAACAAATCCTGGAGCACCCACTTTAAATTTCATATGTGGACAACAAAAAGATTGACTTTGTTAAGATTGCAGCAAATGCTGAGGCACTTGCGTAATGCAGTTATCCACACAGGAATAATAAATATGGAATAACCTATATTCCATGATTAAATTTGCTTGTCCCAAAGTAAATGAACTCACTTCTAGAGGTTCTTTGAGACTACCAAAAATTTAATATTACTAATAGGTAAAGATGTGCCTTTTTATCCTCTATTTCCTTAAAAGTTATTTTAGTAAAAATTTAGTCACTTCCTTTATGAAATACACCTGTACTTATACTTCAAATGAAAGATAAGTTCTTCAGATAATCCATTTTGGGCAGTTATATAAAAACATTCATTTTAATGATGCTGATAAATTTCTCTTTGAAACTGACTTCAAAGTTCATTGCATTAACTATTTGGAATTCTGAAAAATATCCTTTCTATTAAACTGGATTTTAATTTTGTCACCAAGTCTGGTGCATACCCAACAAATCAGGGTGATATGTTTTTTGGACCACAATGAGGTATAAGTAAATATTTGTTTTCAGGGTCACTGAAACAATTCCCAAGAAGGGGATACAAATGTATTTGAGCAATGATAGCATCAGTGGAGTAAGTGCAAAACTGGATAAATGGCTATTTTGAGACTCAATTGGATCCTAAGTTCCAAAGTTCTTATTATTTAAAAGAAATATTCTTACTATTCTATAGCCAAATCTCATATTCTTCATGACTAGATTAGGACAATACAACCGCCTTTATACAAAGTTACATCTAGAGACTCCCTTCCACTGAGCAAGACATCCAGACTTTTGTTTTTGATATGCTAAGCTTCTTTAACTTTGAAAAAAAAAAAATATATATATATATATATATTTACTTGAAGTAGCTTATTGGCCATGTGGTTAGCGTGCCCTCCCCTTCCCTGGCAGGGATGCAGTGCAGTAGTGAGCCGTCCTGGATCACGTGGACAGGGTAACACAGCAGGGACAGCAAAGCAACAAGAGAGGATGACCCCACGCCCCTGACAGCTTCATAGAGCAGAATTACTACACCAGTTTGAACTGTCACATGAAAGAGACATAAACTTATATACAGTTTACTCTCTGTTATTTTTGTCAAAACAGCTGAACATAAGTCCTAACTACTTTTAATGAAATGTTTTGGATCTGCTTAACATACATGCTTAGCATGATTACATGAGGCAAAGTCTATGAAAAGTCTATAAATACTAAAATAGACAATATAACTGGAAGCTAAAAAGTAGAAGAGAAATTAAGAGATCAGAATAAGTCTCAGAATTTTTTTAAACGGAATAAATTTTTATTTTAAAGACATTATTTAAATTCAATAAAATATCTTATGTATGAACTAACTTTTACATTTATCAAACAAAATATGACATCTCACGGTTCACACTATTTCAGTGTTTTAAAGTTTATACACTAATAAAAAATTCCAGTGGTCACATAAAATGACAGAATTGAAGTAACTTGTGTTTCTGTCTTTACAATCACAGTATTATCCTTGTTTACTGAGAATGCATTCTTTTAAAAAAGAAAAAAGAAGATGCCAGAAGAGAAAGGAATACTTTGTTAAGATAATGCTTATTTGGTATAGCACATTGATTAGAATTTAGATCCACTAAAAACTTATAGGATCTACATTAATTTGTAAAATAATGGCACATGATACCTTTTTTTAAAAAAGAAAGTTTAGACCTATAGAATTAGTCAACTATGAAAATGTATGTAAAATATATCTATATAGTCTTCATGTTAGAAGATTCTAATGATGATACCCAAATATGAATAGTCTGTTCAATATAATATGCAGGGAACCACAATTTATGGTGAAACATTATAACAGAAAAGAAAACAGCATCACTTCAGTAAGAGTCTGCTATGGTTTAAATGTTTGTCCCCTCCCAAAATCAGGTTGAAATCTGTCACTGTAACAGTGTTGATAGGCAGGACCTTTAAGAGGTGACAGGCTCTACCCTCATGAGTGGATTAATGCTGTTTCCGCAGGAGTGGGTTTGTTATCATGGGAGCAGGTTTCTTATAAAAGGACAAGTTTGGCCCCCTTCTGCCTGTCTCCCTGCCCTCTCCGCCCTTCCACCATGGAACGATGCAGCAAGAAGGCCCTCAGCAGGTGAATCTTGGACTTCCCAGCCGCCAGAACCAGGAGCCAATACAATTTTCTTCATTACAAATTACCCAGTCTGTGGTACTCTGTTACAGCAGCACAAAATGGACTAGGACAGGGTTAGACTTTGTTCTCTGCACAGTCGTAGTTCTAGTGAGTTGTTCTATTTCTGCTGAGTGTAGAAATGGTTCCTGAACTTTACTTAATGTCCACCTATTTCCAGAGAACTCATAAAAATAAAAATGTGTTGTATTTGATCTAAAATGATTGCCTGTTCAGGCCCTCAACTTGCTACAATTACTGATACTCATCTTAAAAGGGAAAAGGCCTCCATGACCCTACTGTTCTGAAAAGCTGCTATGACTGCTCTTTTCCCCTCCTGGACAAACTTTTTAGGACTCTAATATAGTAGTAATAATGACAATTGTGGATTCCTGATTTCAAGATGGCAGAGCAAAGACCTTTCAGTTCCCTTCTGTAGAAAATGTCCCTAACAGCAGGACGACAAAAAACAGAAACAAACTCTGTCAATATAAGATTTATGTTATGCCAAACAATAATGGATAAAGAGAAAATGGATGAGGAAATTCCAAATGACTTAGCACCTGAAAATCAATCCATAGTGCCTATACAGGAAAATGTCTTAAGAGAGTGAAGCAGATTTACCCTGCAGAACCCAAGAAGGGCTCAAGAATAATTAAGCCAATAGCTGTATATTATATAATATCAGATTTGCTTTATAATAGTTGTTCTCAAACATGAAAGAAATTATTCAAAATGGAAACCTGTATATAATTCCTGACCTACTAAATATAAATTTCTGGTATGGATATCTATACTTTTAAGAAGCTCTCCAGGTAATCCTGAGACCCTCTACTTTACAGGAAGATGAACTAATTTATTTTTTATTTTTATTTATTTTTTTTCCTTTTTGTCTTTTTTACTGACCGGTACGGGATCGCAACCCTCGGTGTCGTGCCCGTACCGGGGACCGGCAACGGGATCACAACCCTCGGTGTCGCGCCCACGCCGTGCTCAGCCAGTGAGCGGGAACTGGTCACCACATGGGATCTGAACCCTCGGCGGGAGCGCTGCTGTGCTCCCAAGCGGCGCACTCTCCAGTGCGCCACCAGGCCGGCCCGAGATGAACTAATTTAAAAGACGAACAGTAAGGTATTAGGTATCCGTGATGCCTCCATCCTGGCCTAGGCTAGATTTTTAGCATTTGCATTTATTTTTGTTAATTCAATAAGTATATACAAAAATCTTCCAATTCCATAGTGAAAATGATGAAAAGCATTTTAAACTCTTAAATTGTGATGATATTGCAGACACTCGAAATACTGACAACTACTAGGCTTAGAAATATTATGCAGAGATAGATAACCTCTATGATTTGGTTCTATCCAACAGATTATCTGAAAGAAAGTTTAGGAGAACATCTTATGATGCATTCTTGGGCAAACCTCCTCCTATCTTCATGGCAAAGGCTATCACAAGACAGATAGGCAAACTTAGGACCTTCCACTTTCTACATATCTGCCTTTAAAAACAGCTGGCAAGCTAAGGGAGTTTCTGTTGGGGATTTACTCAAATCCTATGAAAATTCCTAGTGAATTATGTCTTAAATTCACTGATCTGTGTTAGAAATCTGAGGGTGGGATAGGGAGAGGGGGAAGCTTAGCATGGGCCTCAAGAGATGAAGCTAAGTGGTAGGTTCACAGTAACATATGGAGATGGTGTGTATAAAAAAGATTCATAGTGGTCTTTTCTTTCATTTTGTCTTCACTATTTTATTATTTTAGTATGTCCCTTCTGCCTCATGTTTGATAATGTAACATGAACAGAAAATTTCAGAGTACAATCTTCTATATGAAGACGCGGTCCCTTCAAAATAAGGTACACCTGTTATCACTTTTTTTTTTAGGCTACACCATTTATCTTGTCTCTTTCCTTAGTAAGTCTTTGTTTCCAAAGGAAAATAAAGTCTTCTTACATTGTTTCTCAGAACTCAAGCTCCAGAATGCCTCCATTTATTTAGATGTCTGCTTTAAGAATTATTGAATGCTTAGCAATTAATCCCTGCGCTTTGTCACTGTCCCACTGTTTACTTGACCTTTTCCAGTTTTAGATGGATAACATGTCCATACCAGCTGTCTACACAGTGCTACTTGCTTGCCTTTTCTTCAGTTTGCATTGCATTCCGAGTCTGTTTGCTGTGATATTTGGTAGAAGAATGCCAGTAGCGTCCCAGCACTCAGTTCTCCACCTTGTAGCACAATTAAGTGCTAACTGTGTCTTGATCTCTCAAAACAGCCAACATTATGCAGAACATCTAATTTTTGGATGTGTGATACACTGCCAGAAAAAAGTAGGAACTGTTCCAATACATAAATATCCAGGATATTCTTCAAGCTGTATACAAAGCATATGAAAGCTGCAGGGAGACAATGAGTGACTACTGGGAGGTATGAGAGAGGACAGAAGACACTGGGTTGCTGAGATCTTGGAGGTCACCAAAAACACTTGCTGCTGAAAACAAACCTTATACATCTGTTACCTTCCTGTATTAATGATCTAACAATTCCATCATTCATCTGCTATCAATTTGTTGGCAAAGATTATGAGATCTCCTCCTCTCTTACACAGGTTTGAAATGAGACACTTGGTGGGGAAGTTCTGTAGGGATGGACACGTGACTGCACTTGCACAGGTACCTGAGTTACACTGTCAGCTGGGACAATCCTGTCTTCTCTGCATCCTCCCCTACGTTCTAGCTGCTTGTCAAATGCCAGACATAATTTAGAAAGAATGCTTACTACATCTATTTTCCCTTTTCTTAATTATGAGGGGCACACGGTTAAGGGAGGCATAAAAGGATGGGACATACAGAATCTTCTGATAAAAGTGGTTTTTATTTGAAAATTTTCTGCTTCGTAATGGCATTATTTTTATTTGAAAAATATTCTCAAGAATAGTAAAGCAATACCTTTTGCTGCCTACTGAATCATTCATTTTCTTCTCAAAGATAAAGGAAAATGACAATTGAAAATATTATTTCAAAACAAGTTTTAGAATTTTACTATATGCAAACTAAAATTTTTTCTTTATTTTATAGTTCTAGTTTCACCGAGTTGAGCAGAAAGTGCAGGTAGTCCTCATACTTTCCCCTTGCTCACATGTACAGTTTCTCCTGTCACTGACGTGGTACATTGATGGGGTATATCTGTTACAATTATGAAATCAATACTGATATAGTATTATTAACTTAATTTTGTGTTAGGGTCCCCTCTTTGTATTGTACAGTTCTACGGATTCTGCCTAATGCATAGTGTCATGAATTAACCATCACAGTAGTAAGCAGAATAAATTCCCTGTGCTTCATCCCTCCTTCCCTCCCTCCTCCCCTGAAATCCTGGTAACCACTGATTAGTTTTTCATCTATAATTTTGAACATCTATAATTTCTTGCTGTTGGAAACATTCAAAATCCTCCCTTCTAGCTAATCGAAACTCTACAATAACTTGTTAGTTACGTGCTACAGAACATTGGATATTACTCTTCCCACCTAGCTGTACTTTTGTATTCATTAACCAATGTCTCACTATCTGCTCTCCCCTCTACCCCTTCCAGCTTCTGGTAACCACCATTCTACTCTCTACCTCTATGTGATCAACTTTCTTAGCTTCCCGATATGTGTGAGAAAACGTGGTATTTCTCTCTCTGTTCCTGGCTTACTTCACTTATAACGTCCTCCAAACTCATCCGTGTTGCGCAAATGACAGAATGTCATTCCTTTTTATGGCTGAGTAGTATTCCATTGTGTGTATATTCCACATTCCTTATCTTGGCTATTGTGAGTAGTGCTGCAATAAACATGAGAATACAAATATCTCTTCAATATACTGATTTCCTTTCCTTTGGGTATTTAACTAGTAGTGGGAGTAACTGAACATATGGTAATCCTATTTGTACTTTTTGAGGAACCTCCAGACTGTTTTCCATAATGATTATACTAATTTACATTCCCACCAACAGTACAGGAGGGTTCCCCTTTCTCTGTATCCTCACCAGCATTTGTTATTTTCTCTTCTTTTATTTGGTCATTCTTTTTGTTTTAAACTTTTGTTTTTTTAACAAGAGCAATAAAAACTTTAAAACTTTTGATAATAGCCATTGTAACCTGGGTGAGATAATACCTCATTCTGTTTTTTTAAAAAACAAGGATATGCACATTTATTTTTTCAAATAACAAATACATAAACTGAATAACATAAATAACAAAACACTCTGTAGAAAGCAAGGCTTCTCATTTTTAGAAAAACTGGAGATGTAAAACTTATTAAAATTTAAATCTTTCATTTTATAATATCTACAATTATTTGACATAGGTCTCTAACGTCCTCCAAAAGCATGCAAACATCAAATTAATTTCAACGGAGGAAGATGAATAAACTTTTCAAAGGCAAATTAATTTCTAAGTAAATCAACAAGTCCACTTAATAAAAGGAAATCAAGAACAGAAATTAAGTATCTAAATTTAGAAACATAAATACATAAAAAATCAATAAAACAGAATATAAAGACAAGTGTACTTCAAAATGTTCATGGAAAAATAGAATTGAAAGATAGTGGAAATCCTTCCATGAACTTTTAAAAGAAGACTAAGATCATAGAAAATTTGTTCTCTGACCACAATAATAGAAGGAAATTTAGAAAACTCACAAATTTGTGGTAAACAACACTCTTCTAAATAAATGGGTTAAAAAAAATCATGGGGAAATTAAAGAGTACTTTGAGATAAAGATCAGAGAGCAACATATCAAAATTTATAGGATGTAGGGCTCATGTAGTGCTTAGAGGAAAATTAGTAATTGTAAACACCTATATTAAAAATAAGAAGAGTCTCAAATCAGTAATATAAACTTTTATCTTAAGAAAACAGAAAAATTAGAGCAAACTAAACCAAAAATATGTAAGTAGGAAATAACAAAGATTGCAATAGAAATATATGCAATAGAGATTTAAAAACAATAGAGAAAAACAACAAAACCAAAAGTTGATTTTTTAAAAAGATCAACAAAATTTGCAAACCTTTATCTACACTGACAAAGAAAAAAGAGAGACTGAAATTACTAAAATCAGAAATGAAGTAGGAACATTATTATATTGTCACTATGGCTTTTTGTGGTGGTAAGATTTAGTTTCTTTCTCTTTCTTGTTTGCATTTCTGTTCTACCAGTGAGTTTTGTTCTTTCCTGTGTATTTGTTGTAGTGATTATTGTTTTTTGGATTCCAGATGCAGGGCTCCCTTGAAGACTTCTTGCAGGGCTGGTTGTGTGGTGGTGAACTCCTTCAGGTTTTGTTTGTCTGGAAAATACACTATTTTCCCCTCATGTCTGAAGGTATAGTATTCTTGGCTTGCAGTTCTTTTCTTTTAGTATTTTGAATATATCATCCCATTCTCTTCTGGTGTGTAGAATTCCTGCTGAGAAGTGTGTTGTTAGTCTGATAGGGCTCCATTTTCTCTTGCTTCTTTTAAGATTCTCTCTTTGTCTTTGAGCTTTTCCAGTTTGACTATAATGTGTCTTGGAGAGGATCTTTTTGGGTTGAATCTGTTTGGGGATCTTTGAGCTTCCTGGATCTGAATGTCTGTGTCTCTCTCTATACCTGGGAAGTTTTCCATTATTGTGGAGATAGATTTTCCATGCCTTTTCCTTTTCCTCCCCTTCTGGAACACCCATGATTCAAGTGTTTGTGCACTTAAAGTTGTCTGCTAGCTCCCTTAGATTTTCTTCATTTCTTAAAATTCCTTCTTCCTTTTTTGCGAAGGCCTGGGTTATTTTGAAAAGACTATCTTCAAGATCAGGAATTCTTTCTTCTGCTTGTTCTAGCCTGCTGCTTAAGCTGTTGGTTGTGTTTTTTATTTCATCGAGTGAATCTTTCAGTCTGCTACATTCTTTTTTAGGTATTAATCTGTTTGTAAATTTTCTCCTTCATGTCCTGTTTTTTTTTTTTTCTCATTTCATTATGTTGTCTACCTGTGTCTTCTCATATCTCATTGAATTTCCTTAAGATTGTTGCTCAGAAGTCCTTTTCAGTCATTTCAAGGGTTTCCTGCTCTATAAGGTCTGGTATTTGAAAACTATTGCATTTTTTTGGTGGTGTTGTATTTTCTCAGGTTTTCATATTTCTAGTATTTCTACGTTGATTTCTGGTCATCTGGTAGAGCAGTTGCTTCTTCTAATTACTCTGGAGTGGGCTTTGAGGAAGGGATGTTATCTTTTTCCAGTCTCCACTGGTGACTCTCCTTGTATCAATGCAGTTGAGTGTTGCGTGGGCCACCTGCATAGTGGATGTGGCTGCTGCTGTGGCATTGAGCTGCCTTTGGGGCAGCCTTGGCTGTGGTGGGCCACCCACATGGAGTGGTGTTTTCAGCATGCTCCCTTGCCTGCTTTTGGGTGAGGGGTACTGCCCTCAGCTCCTTGCCTAGGACCCTGGGTGTGCTTTCTTGTCTGCTTCTGCGCAGAGGGGGCTGTGGCCTTCAGGTCCTTGCCAAGGACCCTGGGCATGCTGTTTTGTCTGCTTCTGGGTAGAGGGGGCTGTGGCCCATGGCTCCTTGCCTAGGACCACAGTGTACTGTCTTCCCTGCTTCCAGGAGAAGGGGGCTGTGGCCTTTGGCTCATTGCCTAGGATCTCATCATTGTTTTGATATGCATTGTCCTGATGATTAATGATGTTGAGCATTTCTTCATATACCTGTTGGCCACTTGTACGTCTTCTTTTGAAAACTGTTTGTTTAGCTCAACTGTCCATTTTTTGATTGCACTATTTGTTTTCTTGTAAATTCTGGATTTCAATTCCTTGTCAGATATATTGTTTGCAAATATTTTCTCCTACTCTGCAGGTTATCTTTTCACTCTGTTGACTGTTTCCTTTGCTATGAAGCTTTTTAGTTTGATGCAATCCCATTTGTCTATTTTTGCTTTTGTTGCCTGTACTTTTGAGGTCCTGTTCATAAAGTCCTTGCCTAGCTTAATGTCCTGAAGTGTTTCTCCTGTTTTCTTCTAGAAGTTTTATGTTTTCCAGTCTTAATCCACTTTGAGTTGATTTTTGTATACAGGGAAAGATAAGGGTCTAGTTTCATTCTTCTGCATATGGATATCCAGTTTTCTCCAGCACCATTTATTGAAGAGACTGTCCTTTCCCCAATGAATACTCTTGGAGCCTTTACTGAAAATCAGTTGGCTTTAAATACATGGTTTTATTTCTGGCTTGACTATCCTTTTTTTTTTGTCTTTTTCCGTGTCCGGCAACGGATCGCAACCCTCAGTGTCGCGCCCGTACCGGACCGGGACCGGCAACGGGATCGCAACCCTCGGTGTTGCTCCCGCGCCTCGCTCAGCC
>NW_007728781.1:206058-244412 GCF_000696425.1 Galeopterus variegatus | reverse complement strand
TAAAGGGGAATCTGTGTGGTGACAGGTCGCGAGCGCCACCGCGCTTCCCAAGCGGCGCACTATAGCAGTGCACCACCGGGCCGGCCCGTGGCTTGACTATTCTGTTCCATTGGTCTGTGTGTCTGTTTTTATGCCTGTACCATGCTGTTTTGGGTCACTATAGTTTTGGAGTATATTTTGAAATCAGGTAGTGCAATACCTCCAGCTTTGTTCTTTTTGCTTAGGATTGCTTTGGCTATTTGGGGTCTTTTGTGGTTTCTTACGAATTTTAGGATTGTCTTTTCTATTTCTGTGAAGAATGTCATTTTTTTGAAGTTTTAAACTTTTGCTTTATTTTTACACAAGAAGTAAAGATTTTAAAATTATAGTAACTGATATCTATCACTGATTATACTTTGTGTTTGGCCTCTGGATCTCTTCCTCCTCTTAACTGGATATTTTATCTTAGATTACCTCTATTTTGTATTACGTTACAGTCACGTGCATACTTTTCCCCATTTTGGAACCTGATGGATGGCATGAATTTTGTCATGTCCACCTTCATGTCAGCCATTCTTTGACTCAGCTGTAGTGCCTAACTGCTACCTTCCTAAGAAAGCTAACTCAATTTTCTACTGTGCTGTTCTGTGACTGGTCGGTGGAGGTGATAAGAGCAAGAGTAATAAAGACAAAGTGCTTTTTCTTGTTATTTTCAGTGTGCTCCACAGCGCAAACTTCACCACTAGCACACACAGCTAGCTATTCTCTAGGTCAGCATTTCTCAAAAGTGCGTTCTATGGAAGTACAGCAAGAGATAGTAACAAACACCCATGAAAAAAGATTTTCATGGTCAAATATGTTTGAGGAATACTGGTCTTAACAGCGTTGCTGCAGAACTTAGAGGAGCTTTTTATGGTGTGGGCTACACATCCTTAATATGAAGCTAATTTTAAAGCAGGGATTAGCAAACTGCCCAGGATCTAATCTGGCCCACCACCTGTTTATGTATAGGCCATGTGTAAGAGTGGTTTTCACATTCATAAATGGTTGAAAAAAATAAAACAATATTTTTGTGACATAAAAAACATAATATATAATAACATTTTGTGAAAATTATATAAAATTCAAATTTCAGTGTCCATAAGTAAAATTTTAATGGAGCACTAACATTCTCATTTGTTCACTTATTTTCTATGGCTGCTTTGATGTTACAACAGATTTGAATGGTTCTGACAGTGACCAAATGGATCACGAAGCCCAATAAATTTACAATCTGATCCTTTACTGAAAAAGTTTGCCAACCCTAGCAGAGGTTGAGTATCTTTCACCTGAAATGCTTGGGACCAGAAGTGTTTTGGATTTTGGACTTTTTCAAATTTTGAAATATTTTCAGAATACATACCAGTTGATTATCGCTAATCTGAAAATCTAAAATCAGAAATAGACCTTTCCTTTGAGTGTCACGTTGGCACTCAAAAAGTTTCAGATTGTGGAGCATTTTGGATTTTGGATTTTCAGATTACTCAACCTGTATAAAGTATTTTCCAAACTTAATTGACCATGGAACTTACCTTTTTTCTGGGTGGAACATCAATTAACACCTTGAGGGATATTAGTATTCCAAGAAAAGTTTCAAAAGTGGTGACTTAAGAATAAGCCAATGGTTCTTAAGGAGAATGGGTAACAAAGTATGAATGAACTGAATAAAAATTCACGATGATTAACATTGCCAGCATGATTACTATAGAGCGAGATACTCTACTAGGCACTGTACATGGATTAAGTAATTTAATTATTACAAGAACCCTATGAATTTGAGAAAGGAGATATCTAGTAGGCTGCTGTATACATGGGCCTGGAGTCAGGACCTGAGTTAAAGATGAAATCACAGGTGTTCATAAAACCACCAAAGTAAGAGGAGAAGCACGTAGCACTGGTGGAAGAAAAGTCTGTAAAGAACTGATGGGGAGTAGTCTTAGTGGTAAAAGAAAAGGAGGAAACAGTGGTCTCTTGGAAGCCAAAGAGAGAGAAAGTTTCAACAAGTAAGAAGAGACTTTTAAAATGTTTACAGATAGGTAAAGACAAAAAATGCAAAATTTCCAATGGATTTAGCTTTTAGAAAGTGACTACAGTCCCTACTTTGAAAAGCAGTTTCCGTGCTGGGAGCAGAGGCTACACTGAAAAGGGCTGAAGAGTAAAGAGTGATGCAGAAGTGGAAGGAGACTTCAAATTAGCTTTTCAAGATCACACACAACAAAACCAGAATCACAGACTCTTAGCACAACAGCCGCCCTTACAGATCGGATCCATTCATGAAAATCACTGTTAGATTTGGTTCTATTACATCCCTTCCCAGTGGCCCTCCAGCCTAAGCTTAAACACATCTAATAAGATGAAACTCTAGCTGTCCCAAAGCAGCCTACATGAGCTTTGATAATCTAATTCTTAAAAAAATTACCTCATAAAATTGATCCTGAAAGCTCTTTGTAACCTGCTTAGTTCTATCCCTTCAGGCCACATAAAAGAAAGTTAATCATGCTTCCAAATGATTGTCCTTAAAATATTTGGAAATGGTATTATGTCTCCTCAGTGCTAAGCAGTAATTTGTTGAGAATTCGACCAAGGTGTTGCTGCTTAATTTAGCTCTTCCCTAAGTCCACGTACATCGAGTAAAAAGTATTAAAAGAGCCAGGTGACCTGTATGAACTGGAATTTGATGGGCTGATTTGCTGATGAATTTCTAAGATAAGCAACTATGTCTCGATATTTTCCTTAGAGCAAATGTAAGCAGTATCATGTGTATCATGTGTAAAGTCTATTCTTAAAATCTATCTCAGTTAAACAAAGAGTCAACACATGTTGGACCCCTGCCTTGATTATTTTGGAGAACAGAGTAGGCCTTAAGAAATTAGAACAGAGTTCAAACAACAAATGTGGATCTCTCATGGCTTTTTCATGATTAGACTGATTATAGGAAATTTTACAGAGATAACCATAACATCATCTCTTGCCTTCTCATACCTTAGAATTTTATCACAATGATAATAAATAAGAGATCTGATTGAACATACATGCTTAAATCACACTTAACACTACATTTTTTAAAAGAAGATATTGCAAACTTAAAGTTCTATTCTACAGTAAATACACATTGTTTTACATAGGAGATAATGAATATATATTTGTATATATTTTAAAAGAAACGAAGAGAGAGAAAGCAACAGAAAGAATAAAGCAAATACAGTGTTAGTTTCCTCCCCCCTAAAAAAATAAGATAATCTCTATTAAGCATATTGTTTTTATTTTCTCAAATTTCTGCATGTGTAAGTAAGTATACTTGAGGACATCTGTTTTCATTAAGAGCTAAGATTGAGGGTGTATGAGAACAAGAAATTATTTGGGGATCTATTGGCAGATCTCAATTTGATGTTTTCTGGATTAAGCAGATGAATTCTAAGAACATGTTAGCTTTAAAATTTCACCAACCTGTTGAAACGTTAAGTACATAAACTACACATGATGACATTCAAATCTAAATTTTTTCCAGCCTGATGCGTCACTCATTTAGAAATTTCTCATGTTCCCCAAGTACATGCTGCCTTACCCCTTCCCAGTATCTCTTTAGTCCTTTTCACTCAAAATGTCAGTCTTTGAACCCCGATTGCCCCTGCTGGTTCATCTCAGTTCAGTACACTTTTATTAAATGTCTTCATATGACAAAGGTCACAATAAAAAATGAGAAAGCCAAGATATGGACTCAGTCTTGAAATGTTACCCTGAGAAATCTTCTAGATAACTGGAACAGGGTGGGGTGACAAAATCTTGTGGTGGACAGAGGCTGGTGAGACCCAAGAGCCCTCTGGGGCCTTTTGAAGCTCTGGGGAGAATGGAGAATTTCAGTGTGCTGTATTGGGTTAAAACTAGAGGCATGGGCCGGCCCGGTGGCGCACTGGATAGTGCGCCGCTTGGGAGCGCGGTGGCGCTCCCGCCGAGGGTTCGGATCCCACATACAGACCGGTTCCCGCTCACTGGCTGAGCGAGGTGTGGGCGCAGCACCAAGGTTTGCGATCCCGTTGCCGGTCCCGGTCCGGTACGGGGGCGACACTGAGGGTTGCGATCCGTTGCCGGACACGAAAAAAGACAAAAAAAAAGGAAAAAAAAAACAAACAAAACTAGAGGCATAAAGGACCTTTGTGCCCTTTGAAGCAGTATATGCTAAGTAGTGATTTGTTCATCTACTGTTTAACCCTGTTAAAAAAAACACAGCTGTGGGCCGGCCCGGTGGCGCACTGGATAGTGCGCCGCTTGGGAAGCGCGGCGGCGCTCCCGTCCGAGGGTTCGGATCCCACATACGGACCGGCTCCTGCTCACTGGCTGAGCGAGGCGCAGGAGCAACACCGAGGCTTGCAATACCGTTGCCGGTCCCCGGTCCGGTACGGGGGCAACACTGAGGGTTGCGATCCGTTGCCGGACACGGAAAAAGACAAAAGACAAAAAACAAAACAAAACAAAAAAAAACACAGCTGGTTATTTCCTTCTAAAAAGCTATTTGTGAATGACACTTATAAAGTAAAATTGGAAAGTAAGCCCTCTTCAATTCAACTGATTAATTACATATATCTGGAAGTTCCTTCCCCTACATTTCATTAATAATGTCCCTCCGCTAAAACAGGAGAATTTTAAATTGTTTAATTTAAGCATGTAAGTCTTTGTATTATGGATATTTTTGTTGAAATAGCCACAGACCTAGAGAAAATATTTGAAAAAGGTACATTTGATAAAGGACTGTTATCCAAAATATACAAAGAACTCTTAAAATTCAACAATAAAAAAATAAGCAACTGATTAAAAAATGGGTCAGAGACCTTAACAGAGACCTCTTCAAAGAATATATACAGATGGCAAAGGAGCATATAAAAAGATGCTCCACATCATGTATCATCAAGGAAATGCAAATTAAAACAATGAGATACCACCACGAACTTACTAGCATGGCCAAAATCCAGAACAGTGGCAGCAGCACATGATGACAAGAATGTGGGGCAGCAGGAACTCTCATGCCCTGCTGGCAGAAACAAAAAATGGTGCAGGCCACTATGAAGGACAGTTCGGCAGCTTTATACAAAACTAAACATACTCTTACCATATGATTCAGCAATCTCACTCCTTGGTATTTACCCAAAGGAGCCGAAAATGCATATCCACACAAAAACCTGCACACGGTATTTATAGAAGCTTTACTCATAATTGCTAAAACTTGGAAGCAACCAAGATGTCTTTCAGTATGTGAAAGGAAAAATAAACTTTGTGTATTAAGACAACTGAATATTATTCCACACTAAAAAGGAATGAGTGATCAAGCCATAAGAAGACATGGAAAAACCTTAAGTGCATATTACTAAGTGAAGGAGACCAATCAGAAAAGGCTGCATACTCTATGATTCCCACTATGTAACATCCTGGGAAAGGCAAAGCTGTGTAGACAGTAAAAAGATTAGTGGTCACCAGGGGTTTTGGGGGTGAAGGGGCAGGGATGAATAAGCAGAGCACAGATTTTGGGGGCAGTGAAACTATTCTGTATGATACTACAACGGTGAATACATATCATTATATATTTGCCAAAACCCATAGAATGTAAACACCAAGAGTGAACCCGAATGTAAACTATGAACTTTGGATGATTATGATGTGTTAATGGAGGTTCATCGATTGCTACAAACACACCACTCCGCTGAGGGATGTTGACAGTGGGTGTGATTGTGTGTGTGTGGGAATTCTCTGTTTTTGCTCAATTTTGCTGTGAAGCTAAAACTATTCTAAAATTAGGTTTATTAATCAAAATTTTTTTTAAATAACTGAAGCCATATTTAGTTAAAAGACTCTATTGAGGATAAAAAGATAAGGCGCAGAATAGGAGAAAATACTGGCAAACCATGTATCTGACAAAGGGCTGGTATCTAGAATATTTAAAAAACATTCAAACCACAACAGTAAAAAAAAAAAAAAAAGTTGATATTATAGAGACAGAGGGTAGAACAGTGGTTACCAGAGACTGGGGAGGAGAGTGGGGAAGTGTAAACAGGGAAAGGTTGGCTAATGGGTACAAAATTACGATTAGATAGGAGGAATAACAATTAAGTTTTATATATTACATAACAGCTAGAGGAAAGGCTTTTGAATGTTTTCACCAAAAAGAAATAACAAATGCACGAGGTGATGGATACATTAACAACCCTAACCTGATCATCATACAACATATATGTATCAAAACATCAGATTATACCCATAAGCATGCATAGTTACAATGTGTCAATTAAAATAAATACATTTTAAAAAAGAACTCAACAGTAAAAAACAAAACAAAAACAATCCAATTAGAAAATGGGCAAAGGACATACGGAGATATTTCACTGAAAAGGAAATACAGATGACAAATAAGCACATGAAAAGATGTTCAACATCATTTCTAATTAGGGAAATGCTAATTAAAACTATAACGGCACTATACTCTATACACTAGAATAGCTAAAATAAAAATAGTGACAACACCAAATGCTGGTGAGAATGTGGGAAAACAGGATCACTTCTACATTTCTGTGGGCAAAGTAATATGGTACAGCCACTCTGGAAAAGAATTTGGCAGTTTCTTAAAAATTTAGACATGTAACTACTATATGATCCAGCAGTTGTACACCAGGACATTTATTCCAGAAAAATGAAAAATTAAATTCATACAAAAACCTGTATATGAATGTTTATAGCAGCTTTATCTGTAATAGCCCCAAACTGGAAACAACCCAGATGTTCTTTAACAGGTGAATGGTTAAACTATGGTGCACCTATGCCACAGAATATCACTCAGCAATGAAAAGGAATGAACTATTCGTACAAGCAATAACCTGGATGGATCTCCAGAGAACTATGCAGAGTGAAAAAAAAAATCCCCCAAATTACATACACTGTAAGGTTCCATTTATATAACATTCTTGAAATGACAAAATAATAAAAATAGAGCAGAGATTAGTGGTTGGCAAGAGATGAGGAGGTAGAGGCAAGAGGGATGTGGGTGTGGCTATAAAGGGGAATCTGTGTGGTGACAGGATTGTTCTGTATCTTGACTCTGTCAATGTCAATATCCTAGTCGTGATATTATATACAATACCACATCTTGGTTTTACAAGATATTTCCATTGGGGAGAAACTGGCTAAAGGGTACATGGGATCTCTCTATATTATTTCTTATAACTACATGTGAATTTACAATTATCTCAAAATAAATTTTAGTTAAAAAATAGAACAGATAAACATAATCTATTATGTTGTCTATTTTGCCTCAACATTTGGCTACACTATATAAATCTTAAGTGAAATTCTAATAGAATCTCTTTATTAGTTCTGGGGAACCAAATGAAGCTCAAAAAGCTGAGTAGAATTCTTATTTTACAGCAATACTGGCAACCATAAACTTAGATATAATATAAAAGAGGATGACTGATAATTGGCTTAGTCCAATGTTGTATCTTCCACAATATAAAAATTGCTTGAAAAACATGTAGGCAACAATCTAAAAAATTCAAGTCAATTCCACTTTACAGACATAAATCTAAGAGAAAATATTAGTGAAAACAGTATCATACTACATCTCAGAGTTATTTTTTTAGACTTGTAAGTATAATCAAAGACTGGATAGACTATAACATGGCACACAAAAAAACCCAAGGATATATTCCAAGAACGACACTAAACTCAACCAGCTCTAGAACTGTAAGTCCCTATAAAATAGGAAGAGACCTCTTGGACATGACATAAGCTCTGCTGGCTCTGCCCTATCTCACTTTATGGATTTATGGCAGTTTCCCAGTTAAAGGCCCATCCCAGAGACCATGTGTGGTTTACATATTTGCCATTCCTACTGTGGTATGACAAATAAATCACAGGACTTGGGTCAGTACATCCAGCCTGTAAAGTGATTCATGGAGCCAGCAGCACCTTCCCCTAGGACTGTGTACTTTATTACAGTAAACCTCAGAACAAGATACAATTTCCTGACTTAAGAAGCAGCCTTTAAGTCAGGACACCTGGACAGCCCTGGAACCACTGAGAAATATAATAGGTCTCAACCCACCACTGTTTCTTGCTGGCCTGTACTTGCGCCAGGCCTGTTTGTTTTAACACAAAAAGGAAATTTGAAATGAGGCCCTCTGAGTGAATTATTATGGTGGCAGAACTATAAAATAAATCTAATGCATCCCATCCTCTTATGTCCTCTGTTTTTCCCTGACTTTGTTTACCCATGTAAGAAAATAATATTCCGCATGTCAAATATGTCAAATTTCCCTCTCAGTCCTTTCCCCATCCATTAAAACTCATAAACCAAAAAGAGCCCCTTTTGGTGCAAAAATAAGGAAGCAAAGGACTGTGAACCTGGTTTACCTCTAGATAACTCAATAAGGAGCACTGGCTAGACAAAGGAGACAAAGTTGCCAGGGCATTCTCTTGGTTTGGATGCCTACACCGCAGTCAGTGCTATTTATATAGATTATATATACTTTAACCCAAGGTTGACAATAGCTCCATACTCTTGTCTAGGAAAACTGGAAATATAACCAGTTTTAAAGGATAAGTGTTTGTTGAAATCCTAAGGGCTTTTTACTTGAAGCTCTAAGTATAATCACCAAGCTATCTTTTATGTTCTCGGCTCTTTGAATAAAATGCTTAAAGCAGCTAAAACAAATAAAACCACATTCCTATGTACCAAAAAGAACTCCGTTAAAGCTAAGATCCCAAATAGTTTTCAGGCAGACAAACAGCTATTAATCCTAATCAATCTCACTTTATGGATTTATTGAAGCCTCTAAGCCAAAAAGGTCAGTCACATACTAACACTGTTTTATGCTGTTACTTGTGGAAGTCTTGGAGAAAAACATATTATAAAGCATCTATAACCACAGAACTGACTCCAAGGCCTTGTCTTCTTGGATACAACGGGGGCAAGTTTACTTTTATTCAGTAAAGACCTACTTGATACATACATTTTGAGGACATGCAGCCAATGACTGACACACAAAAAAGCCACAGTGTGTTACTACTTTCCTTTACAATACAAAAACGGGACGAGGGAAGATATTGAGTTTAGCTCACTAGCCCCTTCACACCATCCCAAATCACTGAAATGACTGTACGTGTGCATGAGGTGTTCAAAAATTTGAGAATGGCTAGTGAAAGTCAAGGTAAACTGCACTAATCAAATCATAAACATTCCAAGCTCAAAGCTTTCCAGAAAATCCTTGAGGGGGAAAGAAATGACTATGCAAAGTTTCAGCAACCACCAAAATGTCATTACATTTTGATGACACTGTGATCACCCATGCATCTTAAGGGACACAGGTCTTGTAAATCCTGAGTAGGAAATCTTGTTGTGTTATTTTGTGACACATCATACATTTTATTTTCCCTTAATTTGATTCTTTATCATTGACCATACAGTTCAACAAGTTTCCTAAAAAGAATCCAATAACAAAAGTTCTTTAATTAATAAATATTAAAATTTCTGGAAACGAGCAGCAGACATGTTCCTTCATTCTGAATGACCTGTGGCTCACTCCTCGCATCTGTATCTTGCTAGAAAAGACATCCACACCAGGAGGAGGCAGTGGCAGATCATTATTCCTCACCAGGAAATGCCATCACCTTTGTAGCCTGCCAGACAATGTACATAAACACTGCAGATAACATGCTGTAAAGTGAACCACATTTTAGGGAATCAACTAAGTGGAGAGAAATACGAGAAATCTGCATTCAAAAAAATAATGTTCATTTCTAGATGAGCCTAGAATTCCTAACCTGGCAGCAAAAAGGATATTTTATGTGGCAAACACAAAAACTGATAACAATCACAAATTTGTTTAGTATTTTGTGGGAAAAACATCTTAAGTACCATCAAAATAGATATCTGAGTTTCGTAAAATTTATCCATACAGAAATTACTACATTTTGAAAATTGCTAAGACAATAGATTTTAAGTGTTCTCACCATAAAAAATAAGTATAATGAGCTCGATCTAAAAATTCTACAATGTGTACATATTTCAAAACATCATGCTATACAGAATTAATGTACACAATTTTTATTTGTTAATTAAAATAATTTTTTAAAAAAGAAAAGAAATTACCACATTATCTCAATTTCCCTTTTCAAAACAGATGATTTTGATTTGGAAGCATTTTAAATTGACTAATAAAGTTAAGCACACTTTGAAAAAGTAAAAAAGTATTTAAAACTAAAATAAATACTAGTATTCAATGACACATTTTAAGAAGGTACATTTGAAAATCACCAAGCATGAGTTTTGACAAAGATAAATAATTATGTTTGTCTCAATTCTACTACTATTAATAAACATCTTCTCTAGAGTACAAAATACCATCCTCAAATGATCCTGGCCCTTTTCTTCCCCCAAACCTCAAAACCATCTATCTCTTAAATAAACATCAAAACACACTCTGTGTCCTATAATACCTCTGTACTCTACTAGGGTCAGTTGGTGGTTCTCCTAGAAATGAAAGGGGAATTGTTGGTTTTTTGAGTTGGGCCATAGTTGACTTAGTTAAAAATAAAACTTAAAGATTCTTCCTGTCCTTAAACATGGTGATCCCTTAGTTTTCTCCCTTGTAAAACAGAGAAACCTCTATTAAATAGGCTAGGAAGATTAATAAATATTTGTAAACGACCACGAAGAAATGTAAAGTGATAATGAAATGTGAAAAAAGAGCAGGTTTTGTCTAAGGAAAACCCTTTGGATATTCTCTCCAGCATTATTGATTTGTATATTTCAATATAGCGCTAGAGAGGGAAACAAACTTACTGTTACCAGTCAGGCCCACTTCTCACCCGGGCCACTTACTGTTAAAGATTTTGCTACTAAAATAAGCTGGTATTGTGTAAAATCTAATGCATTTAGATATATATGTAAAGAGAGATCGCAGAATTTTAATGTGTAACATGAGCATTGGCTTATTAGAAATGGTATTTTTCAAAGTTATATGGAGCATTTAAGGTTTTGTGACAAAAATATATTTTTTCCCTAATTTAGAATCTTAAGTAAAAATCAGTATTTTCTTTTTAATCCTGTGATTTTTCAATCATAGTGTAATTGTTCTTCTTGATTTACAGTAATAATTAAGTAAATATTAAATAAACATTAAACACACTAGGAGAATAAATATACAAGTAAAAAAGGAAGACACGAGTTACTAGTTTTGCTTGGCTATGCTGAATTTCTCTGTAGCTCCAATAAAACAGCTCTTAAGTGTTAGACATTATGGATACATTATGGATACCAGTTGAAAAAGACACCATCTCTGCACTCAGGAGTTTATAACCCAGGGGCTGGCAAACTATGGCCCGTGGGTGAAATTTACCCTGCTGCCTGCTCGATATTTTTTGCTTTGATTTTATTTATTGTTACATATTTTTTAAGTGTGGTTAAATATACACAAAATAAAGGGGATCATTAGGTGCTAACAATAATACCTTTGAAAAATTATGTTCTGCTTTCACTCTGGGATTAGTGTCACCATGTTAATTCACTAAACTAAGGCATTTAGTTTAGGCTTTTCAGACTATACTTCAGAGCTTCACCGAGCTTTACATTGTATGATTATAGGTTAACCATAGTTCCTCCCTTGGCTTCTGTGAAATCATATTTTCTTGGTTTCCTATCAACTCAGATAATTTATTCTCTGTCTCCTTTGATGGATCCTTTCCCCCTCCCTCACCCCAGGGCCCTGTTCTCTTCTTGTTTTATATTCTTATCCATTCCCTTTTGTTTGAGCTCCAAATGTACAGATATCCTATTGTCTAGTGGACAGGTCTATCTAACTGCCCCACGACTCACTGGAATACATCAACATCCACCTAGTTTCTCAACCTGGTCATCTAACAGTCAACTTTAACTGCTCTATTTCCTAACTCACTACAACCAACTGATTACCAATAAATTATGCCTTTTCTGTCTAAAATATTTCTCAAAAATCTCTTAAACCTCTTTAGCACTGCTCTAGTTCAGGATCTCAACCACTCTACAGTGTTTCCCGGATTCTAATCTTTCCCTCTAACATCTCATTCTCCACACTGTCTCCAGAGCCATATACCCAAAAAGCAAAGACGAAGCTTCATTTACACGCTCAAAACATTTAACAGATCTTTATCATTTCCAGGATGGAGCAGCCAGCTTCCCAGATGGCCCCCGACAATCCCCACACTGTGGTATTTACACTCTTTTGTAGTCTTTTCCTACATTATGCCAGTGCGGCTCTGTGTGACAATAGAATATGGCAGAAGTGACGCATCACTTCCAAGATCAGGTTGTAAAGATACTGAGCAGCCCTACAGGAGGCCTAAGAGGCCCATGAGGGGAGGAAGAGAGGACTCTTGTCAACAGCCATGAGAGTGAGCTATCATGGCCATCAGGCTACTGAAGGCCCAGCTGACATCTTAACAGCAATCTCATGAGCGGTCCTGGGCCAGAGGCAAACAGCTACATGGTTCCTGAATTCCTGACCATTAGAAACTGTGAGATAGTAACTGTTGTTTTAAGCCACTAAGTTTGGAGTAATCTGTTATGTAGCAATAGATAAGTAATACACAGAACAAAGATTTAAGTTCCCTAGCACCGCACATTACACCCTTCTCTCTTTTTTTTTTTTTGTTTTTGTTTGTTTGTTTGTTTTTCCTGTCCGGCAACGGATCGCAACCCTCAGTGTCACGCCCATACTGGACCGGGACCAGCAACGGGATCGCAACCCTCGGTGTTGCTCCCGCACCTCGCTCAGCCAGTGAGCGGGACCGGTCTGTACGTGGGATCCGAACCCTCAGCGGGAGCGCCACTGCGCTTCCCAAGCGGCGCACTGTAGCAGTGCGCCACCGGGCCGGCCCCACACCCTTCTTTAACTACGATTATCCCTCTCTAGTCTTAAGTTCTGCCATTGTCCACTGTAGTTTATGCTCCAATATTACTGAATGAATTACTTAACGTCTTATCAACTGCTATCCAGTTTTCAAAATCCTTTTCTGATATTACATCCTCCTAGACGCTGTCCTTTATCATCAATTCCTATTTCCCTTTATGTCTCAGATAATTTGACCACTGCCAGACTTCAGTGCTATCTTTATACATGGTACTTTCAGGGCCAGCTACACATCACAACTTGAGTTGTAGTCAATATGTGAATGGTACAGTGAATGGTACACAGTAGCTTTATGTAAATGCTCTATATTTGAAGTTGATCATGCTTTAATACATTTATTTATATGTTCCTCCTCAGCACCTAAAGTAGGTATTCAATAAACACTTGTTGAATGAATAGACTTGTACTAAAGCTTTACTATAACCATGTTACACAAACACTTAAAATATGCAACATTAAAAGTGAGAATTGTGGGCCGAGCCCGTGGCGCACTCGGGAGAGTGCGGCGCTGGGAGTGCAGCAGCGCTCCCGCCGCAGGTTCGGATCCTATATAGGGATGGCCGGTGCGCTCACAGCGCTCACTGGCTGAGCGCAGTGCGGCCAGTCTCAAAAAGGACAAAAAAAAAAAAGTGAGAATTGTGCAGAACCAACAATTATAATTCTAAACTCCTACCTTTTAATTATTCTAACTCCAGACACAAACTTTTCATCCCTAGAAAAGGAATAGGGTATAATAATGTAGAGAATGTATCCTGGGTAATCCATTACCAAAATAAATTTTTTCAAAACAACAAAACCTGGGGATTTTAGATACTGGGGGTTTAGATTAGTGTTTCCAAACACTTTTCGCATTGTGGAACACATAAGAAATGATAATATTTGTAAGGCAAATTGCAATAAAAAGACAAGCCTGCTCTTGGCCCACTCCTGAAACCTATTTATGACACAGCAGCATGCTACAGCACTCCAGGGTTCATATGTATAGTACATACTCTTAGATTGTCTTTCAAACTAAATAAGACAATTTTACCTAAAGGTAACAGATTTCAGAATTTCCCCCCCAATACTTACAAGAAATAAACAAAGCACTGGAAAACCCTGCAAAATATTCACCTGTGGCAACCAAACAAGAAAAGGACACAATTTCAACTTCTCTTGCAGGTAAGAAAATGGAACAAAAATTTTGGAAGGAGATGGTGGAGCTCTTAACCCTATTTTAAGTCCAGAAACAGTACCATGGTCAGAAGTAAGGTGATGAAATTGTGAGAATTCATAACAATTCCCTTGAATTTGGAGAAAAACAGATTGAAAGGGGGAATTGACAATTTAAAAAATAAGTCAGGAGAATACCATTATCTATAGCAGTCTCAGTATAGCCAAGAAAAACTACTAGGATATGTCATTTCAAGGGATCCCTAAAGAATTTCACATATGACCTGAACCCTACTCATCCTGACCAGGATGAATACACAACATTTACCAAAATTTCAGAAAAGAAAAATGAAGTCCACGTCCTTTCACAAAGACGGTGCATGGCCTTAGCTGAGCTCTGTCCTTGTTCCCCACATCTCTCAGGCTACAGCAAAGCAGCCTGAAGTCAATTCCCAGCCCTTAAGCTCTGACTCAGGGAGGAAGCAAGGAGATTCCAGAGAAAGCAGAGGTGGGAAGAACATCAGTAACATTTACTCTTGCTACATTAGAAGAAACACATCTAAGAATTACATAACCAGCTAAGTTCTTCTTCCAGTACAATGGCTAATAAACATCAAGCATGCAAAAACAATGAAAAGCAGAATTCAGCATCCATAAGTCTTTCCCAGAAAAGTAAATTAAAGATAAAATTCAATAAACAAAATGACAAATCAAAGTAAAGAATTCAGGGATATAAAGAATGTGGTAAAAGGTGACAAGTACTGAATTTAAATGTATAACCTAGACTAAGTAAATTTGGGAATTATAAGATATAAATGTTATAAACCTTGACAAAGCTGAAATAAAAATGTATCTTTAAGAACTGGTGAGGAGGGCTGCTAATTTCTTCACCTTTTAGAGCATGGGGTGTATTAATACTGAATATGATAAAAGATGCTGTTACAAAACATCACCCCAATCTCTTAATCTTTATTCTTAATCTTGGAAGGATGGCTTAGGAATTCTTCTCCTTTATAGTAAAGAACTATTCTACTGAAATTCCCTTTGTTTATTCTTTTAAAATCAAGTAAAATAAAATCCAATTTTTACTCAAAATGGCATGTTATTATGATCCCGTTAATTTTTTCCCCTATATTTCCTTCTATATACGTGCACAGAAATGACAGAAATCCTGCTTACCTACTACAAATGATGATTATTTCCTAAACAGTTGAATTTTAGGCCATTTTTTTGCTTCCTTCTTCTTTCTGCTATTGCTAAATATATAAAAGAATAATTAATAAATCAATAAGCAAATAATAAAAACTGACAAGGACCACTATGAGACAGAAGAAAAAGCATGGGCTTTGGACTTCAATATTGCCACTTACGATCTGTGTGACTCTAGACAAGTAGCTTCCTGAACTTCATTGTTCTTATCTATAAAACGGCAAAACAAATGCCTGAACTTCCCAGAGTTATTAAGGTTGAACAAGTTTATTACAGATGTGAATCTGGCACATGGCGAACACTTAACAAATGTTAGTTTTCCTACAGAGCTCAGGTTCTCACAACAAAAAGGAAAAAAAAACCCCAATTACACTTTGGGTTTTCGATTTCTCTCCAATTATATCTTTTAATCTTTAGTCAAGAGTCAAATGAATACAAGTTTTATTTCCCACGTTGGTGTGGCTAAGAATGGTCAGCTCTGTTAAAACACAACTGAAATGAACTGTAAGGGGTTTCACAGCATAAACTTTCACATCGTTTTAGAGTCTCTTTCCTCCTCAGAGAGGTTAACATCTTCTTGACTCAATGCAAAGAGAATATTATATTCGAAGTGTATTAAAACTCCCTTTTCCCTTACTGAGATACTGCCCGAATCTACTGCATACTCAAAGTACAGGTAAAGATTAGCAAAGAAAAACAACCATCACAGAACTGGATCAGATACCTTTTAAAAATAAATAAATAAATGACCCCCCAACATTGCTCCCCCTCTTTGAGTCTTATAAATCTATTTTAGCACAATCAGATTTTCATTTTTTTATCATAGCTAATTCAGGCTGGAGAGATGTTTTATTCATAAACAAAGATGAAAGTACTTTTACACACAAAATCCATAATTTAAAAGATAAGCCTCAGAATATAGTTTATTTCAGCATATTAGCATGTAGTTTGGAAGCATTGAAGGGAAAGCTCTGCAGTAAGAGGAATTATACAATGTGTTAATCTGCACAGTAATGTAAAGAATGGAATAAAAACACGTGAGACTTGGGTGAGAAGGGGAGGGTGAAGAAGATGCACAACACAGACGTTCACAAAAGGTGGTTAAGTGAATGACTGATGAAAGCAATGAGCCAATAACAGCCATAAAATGCTCTTCAAAAACCTACTCGGCATCAATCCCAAGATAACTAAACTCTCAGGTTACAAGAGAATCTGCTTCAAGGAAGAACGGACATGTAATTTTTGCACTAGATACAGTATTCCTAGTGTAGCTCATAGAAATCTTTTAGATTAAAAGCAGCATGATAACTGAATGGGATATTTTCATGACAAAACAATAAGCAGCAGAGCTCTGAAACCGTGAAATACAAAGATTAATACCAAAGCTGCGATAACATGAATGTCTCATGAAATATTTTAGCATTAGTGAAAAGGTAAAAGGGGAGAAATATTAGCGGCAACAGATCGCACTCTCTTTTGAGGGATGGAGTCTATAATGGAAAAAAATGGTCATTTGCTTATGAAGCCTGTTTGCATACAGCTCTACTGACCTCATACTGCCTACACAGAGATCCCCAGAAGAGCTGTAAAGTCTGCTTTAAGTCCAGGTGCTCTAACTCCTGTCTGTCAAACAGGGCTATTTTCTTAATAAACATTTCAAAGCTGCCTAGTGCCAGGACTGATTAGTTTAGGGCTGGAATTTGGGGGGACAGCATGAATGACAGGCAAAAAAGACAGAAAACACAGATATTTGTATTTATTTCATCAATGGTCTGCGGAGTGTGCTTAATTTGTAAATCTGGAGAGTATTACTGTCTGGATTCATGCAATGGATTCCCTACTTGTCTTCTGCTCTAGCTCTCCCCATTCCAATCCATCCTTACCAGAGTCAACATTATCCACCTGAAATATGGATTGGATCATGTCACTTCCTTGCTCCCTATGCCTACAGAATAAAACTTTAGTTAGTGGAATGACATATAAATAAGGAAGGCCCTTCCAGCTTTATCCTTCAGAATTTTTCTAACATTCTTTGCTCAAAAATACTAAGTTTCCTCAAACACACCTTAACAGTTAATACTTGTCTGACTTTTCATATACCACTTTTTTCTACTAAGAGTACTGTCAACACTGTCTTCTCTGACTCCTAAAGGAACTAGGAAACCTGTCTTTACATCCCCAGGTAGACTTGGGTCCTGCCCTCTCTACCAGCTCCTATTGAAACTTGCCTATATTCCTTTATGTCTATTATTACAATATATTATGACATCCTGTTCTGGTGTTCTTTGCCACAGTATACCAGTAAATGTAAAAAA
The DNA here is from genome assembly GCF_000696425.1 of Galeopterus variegatus. Taxonomy (NCBI): domain Eukaryota; kingdom Metazoa; phylum Chordata; class Mammalia; order Dermoptera; family Cynocephalidae; genus Galeopterus; species Galeopterus variegatus. Next base: position 226,789 of record NW_007728781.1, on the reverse strand, counting down.
ACTATGCCCTTTCATCTATGAACTACCAGAATAGAGCAGTAACAGGCACAAACTGTTTACCATTAAGTGAAATATAAGAAATTTTTATATTTTTCCCAAAGTTTAAACAAGGTTTTGAATATCCATTCAATGTGATTAAGAAATAAGCTGTCAACAGAATTTACCTAAACTATGCCAGGCTTATCTCAAAGCTTTGAATCCCTTGCCTATTTAAAAAATATTAAGTCTATCACATGCTACAACATGGATGAACCTTGAGGACATTATGCTAAGTGAAACAAGAGAATCACAAAAGGACAAATACTACATGATTCCACTTACATGAGGTGCCTAAAGTAATTCAATTCATAGAAACAGAAAGCAGAATGGTGGTAACCAGGGGCTGGGGGAGAAGGTAAAGAAGAGTTTAATGGTATAGTTTCAGTTTTGCAAAATGAAAAAGTCAAGATCTGTTTCACAACAATGGAAATATATAAGACACTACTTAACTGTACATTTAAAAATGATTAGGGTGCCCTTTATTTCTTTCTCTTCCCTGATTGCTCTGGTTAGTACTTCCAACATTATGTTGAATAGGAGTGGTGAGAGTGGGTATCCTTGTCTTGTTCCTGTTCTTAAGAGAAAAGCTTTCAACTTTTCCCCATTCAGGATGATATTGGCAGTGGGTTTGTCAAAAATGGCTTTAATTGTGTTGAGATACTTTCTTTCTATACCTAACTTATAGAGAGTATGTATCATGAACAAATGTTGAATTTTGTCAAATGTTTTCTCAGCATCTATACAGATGATCATATCATTTTTGTCTTTGATTTCGTTGATGTGGTGTATCACATTTATTGACCTGCATACGTTGAACCAACTTTGAATCCCTGGGATGAATCCTACTTGATCATGGTGAATAATTTTATGTATGTGTTGCTGTATTTTATTAGCTAGTATTTTATTGAGAATTTTTGCATCTATATTCATCAAAGATACTGGCCTGTAGTTTTCTTTTTTTGTTGTATCTTTCTCTGGTTTTGGTATCAGGGTAATGTTTGCCTCATAGAATAAGTTTGGGAGAATAGCCTCTGTTTCAATTTTTTAGAATAGTTTGTAGACAATTGGTATTAATTCTTTGAAGGTTTGGTAGAATTCTGCAGTGAAGCCATCCAGTCCTGGGCTTTTCTTTGTTGGGGGAACTGCTGATTACAGCTTCAATCTCTTTGATTGTTATTGGCTTGTTCAGATTTTCTATGTCTTCTGATTCAGTTTTGGTAATTTGTGTGTGTCCAGAAATTTATCTATTTCCTCCAGATTTTCAAATTTGTTGGCATATAATTATTTAAAGCAGTCCCTAATGATTCCTTGTATTTCCAAGGTATTGGTTGTAATATCTCTTTTTTCATTCCTAAATTTTGTTATTTGTGTCTTCTATTTTCTTTTCATAGTTATACTTGCTAATGACTTATCAATTTTATTTATCTTCTTGAAAAACCAACTTATTGTTTTATTTTCTTTTGTATCATTTTTTGGGTTTCTATTTCATTTAGTTCTGCTCCAGATTGGAAAAGATGAAGCCAAATTGTCCCTGTTTGCAGATAATATGATCCTATATATAGAACAGCCAAAAGACTCTACAAGAAAACTTGTAGAGTTGATAAATGATTTCAGCAAAGTTGCAGGATACAAAATCAACATGCAAAAATCAGTAGCATTTTTATACTCCGACAATTAACTAGCAGAAAAAGTAATCAATAAAGCTACCCCATTTAGAGTAGTCACCAAAAAAATAAAATACCCAGAAATAAAGTTAACCAAGGATGTGAAAAACCTCTACTATGAGAACTACAAACCACTGTTGAGAAAAATTAAAGAGGACACAAGAAGATGGAAAAATATCCCATGCTCTTGGATTAGAAAAATTAACATTGTGAAAATGTCCATACTATCTACAGATTCCACACAATCCCCATCATAATTCCAATGACATTCTTCTCAGAAATGGAAAAAACAATTCTAATATTCATATGGAATAACAAAAGACCACAAATACCCACAGCAATCCTCAGCAAAGAAAATAAAGTCAGAGGCATAACATGACCTGACTTTAAACTATACTACAAAGTTACAGTAACCAAAACAGCATGGTACTGGCATAAAAACAGACACATGGACCAATGGAACAGATAAGTGAATCCAGAAATCAACCCATACACCTAAAGCCATCCTATCTTCAACAAAGGCACCAAGAATACACACTGGGGAAAAGATTACCTCTTCAGTAAATGATGCTGGGAAAATTGGACATCCATATGTAGAAGAATGAAAATAGACCTGTATCTCTTGCCATATACCAAAATCAACTCAAAATGGATTAAAGAATTGAATATACACCATGAAACAATAAAACTAAAAGAAAACAGAGGGGAAGCACTTTATAAAGTAGGACTGGGAATAGACTTTATCAATACAACCCCCAAAGCACAGGAAACCAAAGGAAAAATAAACAAATGGGATGATGTCAAACTAAAAAGCTTCTGCACAACAAAAGAAACAATTAACAGAGAGAAAAGACAACGAACAGAGTGGGAGAAAATATTTGCAAAGTATATATCAGACAAAGGATTAATATCCAGAATATACAAGGAACTTAACAACAAAAAACAAGTAACCCAATTAAAAAATAGGCAGAGGAGCTGAATAGGCATTTCTCATAGGAAGACATAAGAATGGCCAACAGACACATGATAAAATACTCAACATCATTCATCATTTGGGAAATGCAAATCAAAACCACACTGAAATACCATCTCACTCCAGTTAGGATGGCTAATATCCAAAAGACTGAGAATAATAAATGCTGACAAGGATGCGGAGAAAAGGGAACCCTCCTCTACTGTTGACGAGACTGTGAAATGGTACAGCCTATTTTGGAAAATGGTATTACAATTACAGATAGATCTACCATATGACCCAGCTATTCCCACTGCTGGGTATTTTCCAAAAGGAATGGAAATATCTTCATGTCAAAGGGACACCTGTACTCCCATGTTTATTGCAGTGCTATTTACAATACCCAAGAGCTGGAGCCAGCCTAAATGCCCATCACTGGATAAGTGGATAAGGAAAATGTGTTTTACCTACACAATGGAATACTACTCTGCTTCAAAAAAAATGAACTACTACCATTCACAACATGGATGGACTTAGAGAAAATTATATTAAGTGAAATAAGTCAGGCACAGAAAGAGAAATACCACATGTTCTCACTTATATGTGGGAGCTATAAAAAAATACACACACACACACACACAAAAAAAAACTGGGGGTGGGGGGGACACAACAATCACAATAATTCCTTGAACTTGTTAAGATAAGTGAACAGATACAATGTTGATGCGGGGGGAGAAAGAGGGGGTAAAAGGAGGAATTGGTAGAGAAACATGAAAGTAAACTTCATTGTATACTGATAAATTAAAATAAAAAAATTTTTTTAATGATTAGGATAAATTTTGTTATATTTTTTTCTACCATAAAATTTTGAATTAAAAAGGACAATTGCAAATTATTAAAAAACATATATATAATGCTTATGAAAGTATTTTAGAGCATTGCCTAGGCAACAGTAAATGAATTTCTCTAGTAGGTAATTTGCATTTCTGGGACATAGTTTATATCTCTGGGAATCTTCCCCAAATCCTGTCTCATATTTCCTGTAGTACAGAATGAATGAACATTTGAGAGGAAACAGAAATGTTAATATTCTTATGTTTTAAACCAAGACATATTTGCTGCTCTGGAGGAACATTTAAGACAGTGATGGAATAAAGTGGCAATATACCACTTAAGAGTTAAAATTACAAGAACTAGAAAACATCATACCTTTAACAAAAGAGGACCAGATAAGTAATTTATGGTACAGTAGTCTTCCCTTTATGGAGGACACATTCTAAGACCCCCAGTAGATGGCTGAAACTGAACCCTATATGTACTGTTTTCCTATACATACATACCTACAATAGAGCTTGGTTTATAAGTTGGGCACGGTGAGAAATTAACAACAATAATGAAACAATTATAACAGTATGCCAGCATCACTACTCATGTTTTGGGGCCATTATTAAGTAAAATAAGGGTTACTTGAGCACAAGTACTGCAATACTGCGACAGTCAGACAGTGACAGCCTATCTGATAACTGAGATGGCTACTAAGAGATAAACAAGGCAGGGAGTGTCTACAGCATGGATACAATGGACAAAGGGTTGATTCATGTCTGAGCTGGACAGAGCAGGACAATGTGAGATTTCATTGAACTACTCAGAATAGTACACAATTTAAAACTTAGAAATTTTTTTATTTCTGGAATTCTCCATTTAATATTTTCAGACCTTGTTGACTTTAGGTAACTGAAACTGCAGAAAGTGAAACCATGGATAAGGATAACTACTGTATATTATTCAGTGGAATATTACATCATCATTAAAAATAATGATGTTGATTGACATTAGTTGGTTTACAAAGATTTTCATATTTATTGCTAAGTGGGAAAAAAAATCTTTACAAATATAGAGAGAATAAAGTCTGAACAGTCATTCACCAAAAATCAGTTCGCTTTAGGTAGGATTACAAATGATTTTCATTTCTCCCTTTAAATATTTATTGCTGTGGTTTGAATGTAACCCCAGGCTCATGTTGGAACTGAATCCCCAATATGGTGGTGGAAAGTGGGGCCTTTGAGAGATGATTATGGGGCTGGTTGGTTAACTCAGTTGGTTAGAGCATGGTGTTATAACACCAAGGTCAAGCATTCAGATCCCTGTACCCACTAGTCTCCTCCCCCCCCCCAAAAAAGAGGTGATTGGATTGTTAGGACTGTGCCCTTGTAAATGGATCGATCCATTCATGGAATAATGGGCTGATGGTTTAAAGGTTTGTCATGGGATTGGGTCTGATGGCTTTATTAGGAGAGCAAGTGAGAAGGTTAGCTCTTTTAGTCATGCCAGTTCTTGCCATGTGATATCCTGTGTGGCCATGGGACCCAGTAAGGAGTTCTCACCTAGAAGGATATGTGCCTGGACCAAGGCATTCCCACCTTCCAAAAGTGTAAGAAATAAACCTCTTTTCCTTATAAATTGCCCAGTTTCAGGTATTCTGCTATAAGCAACAGAAAACAGACTAATACATTTATGAAATGTCTGAATTTAAAATAAATAAGCATTTAGTACTTTTATAAAAAGAAAAATTCAGTCTTTTCACTTCAAAAAATAAGAAAGTACACTGACCCCATCCCACAAAGAACTGTAGAAAAGATTACAGAGATATCAGAAATTGCTTCCTGAGGGCTGAATTTGGCTTACACAAGTGTCTTATTAGTCTGCATGGCATTTTGTTTCTAAATGAGTTTGAATACCTTTAGAATGTTGCACTTCAATAATTTATGTTATCTGCTTGGCCCTGGAGTACACCAATTTGTACTTGCTACTACTGGCTTATAGGACTGAAAACTGGACCAAGCAACCATGGCATAATCTGCTCACTTATATGGATTGAACACTACACTTCTTACATTCAGGTAGCTCCTTAAAAACTTAGAGTCAACTCACAAATTCAAAAGCGTTAGCAACTGGTGGGAGAGGACTGGTTCCAGCACAGCATACTGCTAAGCCTGGAAGTCCCTCTGGTTTTACCCACCCTGGTTATGGGGAATATAAATACATTTATTTTTTGTACTTATATATAATGCACATATAAATGTCTGATCATTTGAGCATAAACTAGAAATCTTATAACCTAAGTAGAGGTCACCAGTGTGACCCATGCCAAAATCTGGGCCAGCAAGGACATATCAGCACAGCCAAATACAAATATCCACAGAAATATGCAGGATCAAGCATTCAAGACAAAAACAAACCAGCTATCCCTGACTCCTCCATTTCCTTATCATCTTATACAGAACAAGCAGCTTATTATTTTCCCTACCTATAAGAGAGAAACAAGCAAGCAAGCAAAGAAACCTGAAGGGTTATTCATATGATACTAAATAAACTACCTGAGGGAGATCTAGGAATGCTTATGTCAGGGTTGGCACCCCGGAGTAAATTCTTTTTCATTCTCAAATTTGGGGAATCCTCCAATCTAACAGAGGGGTCCACACCCACTCGCCCTAAAGTGATGACAAGTCCTGCACATGTATATAAAGCTGCTGGTCTCAGTTCAGCCACCTTCCACTGTCAACCCAGTTCTTCTAAAATGTAAACGGACAATTAAGGATCATCAGTCATATGTGAAAAACCTCCAAAATGAAAGAGAAAACAAATAAATCTAATAATTGAGGCTGGAGGAAACACAAATAATTCATAAAATAGAAGAAAGTTTTCTTAAAAAGTCTCACTAATTTCCTCAGAGAATTCCAAAAGATATTAAAGCTACAAAACAGATATGGGAAGCTATGAAAAGAACATGCAGAATACAAGAAAATTAAACTGCTCTTTACTAAAATTTAAAAAAATTCAAAAGGACTGCAAGATAAAGTCAAGGAAATCCCCCCAGAACTAAAGGAAGAAAAACAGGAGATAAAAATATAGTTAAAAATGTAAGAGAAATTTAAATACACCAATTAAAAGTTTTAGAAAGTGAGAACAGTGAAAATGAAGGGAAGGAGATAGCCGAAGAAATAAAAAAATAAACTTTCTGGGCTTAAATGGAGGAAGAAAAAAATTCATGGACTACCCCAGATCAAGGAGTCTAGAGGTTCAAAGAAATACTTCTGATCAAGATGGTTTAGTAAATCCATGCTTTGAGGTAAAAAACACATAGCAACAACTGATAAAATAAAGAGAGATCTGGAAAGCCATAGCTGGGCCCCAGTACACAGGGCTGAAGCCGTGGCCTGCCAGGAATCTGGTCCCCAGAGCAATCTGGGATGGCCAGGAGTTTGACTCCTATTGCATGATGGGGATTAAGAGAACTTTATAGGAGATACAGATTCATTGCTTAAAACCAGGAGCTGCAATTCCCTGTTCTTCTCCTGTACTGATTGTAAATTTCTCTTTAGGATTAGGGCATAGAGGATCAAGAAGATAGCTTCAAGAAACAGAAACAGAACCAAGACGTCTACTGGGCTCTGTGATTAAATCTCTATGACAGCCTCAAAATCACCCTGGGTCAGGGACCACCATTATACTGGAAATGTTCATGTGCCACTATTTGTAAGTGCCTCAAACTAAATAATTCATGTTTCTAACAATAGTGAATAAATAAGTAGATAGATAACCGCCAGATAAATATTGTATATTCAGGACTTCCGATCAAGATGGCGGAATAGATGGTCCCCAGCATCACTCTCTACCACATTCAACCAATTTTCAACTGTTAAAAAGCAACGACAGCCAAGCTGGGGCTGCTAGAGCTCAGGGGAAGAGGAGGAAAGACCTACGGAGTTCATGAAGGCAGGAGAAGCCATGACGAAAGAAAAAAAGGATCACTCGCACCATTTCAAATTATGGCTGCTTCAAGGCTGGAGCTGAGTGCATGGAGCAAGAGCTGGCAAAAACCACAGCTGTGTCCTTCATATGAAGTTTCTTGGAGGCTGCAGGGGAGAAGAGGGACTTGGTGGCCTCCAGGCTAGCAAGACCACTAACAAGGTTCCCGTGGACACACATAGGAGTGAGGGACCACACACAACTGAAAAAAGGAGCCACTCAGAGGCTGGTGAGTCACCACAAGGGACCAGCATGTGGCCTGTCCCATGGGAAGTGTTTGGAGTGTTGGGGGTGGCGGAGACCAGCCTACCAGGGTAACACTGGGGCAACACTGGGGCACAGCATGGACAGCTTACCTACTCTACAAGCAGCAAAGGAACACTCAGTGGAGACTGGTCAGGAGTATAGAACTGCCAGGGGGTGCAGTTTGCTGCAAAGAATCAGGCCCAGATCAGAATTTCCACACAACCCCAGGTGTCCCAAACCTCGTAATACCCAGAAGTACTTAAAAGATCAACAATGAAATCCTGAGCTGCACAAAAAGCCTTCCCTGGAGAATCAGCAGCAAAGCAGCAATTTAGCTCAACCACAGGGTTCAAGTGCTGGTCTCCACAGGAAGTTTCCCCATTTTAGAAATAACCAAAGGACTACAAATCAATTCTAGTGCAGAGTTTAAGTGGTGGGAAGAGCAAATGATCCAACTGAAATAAAAAACAAAAAACCCACAGATCAGAAACAAAGTCCTGATATTAACCAGTAAAGGTCTAACACCATGGAAGTACACCTATAAAACCTAGAAGGACCAGATGCCCCCAAGGCTCCCAAGCCAAGGTAGTGGTGGGGGCCCTGAGGGTGTCAGCCATGCCCCCTTGACATCTGCATCCAGCCCAGCAACGGCTACTGAGTCGCTGCCGGAAGCGCCCCAGCCTTCTGAGCAGGGGCAGTATGGGGCCAAGGGCCTCAGCCACACCCCTGACTTCTGCACCCAGCCCAGTGAGACCACCCCGCTGCTGCTGGAATCCCCCCAGGCTCCCTAGCTGGAGGGGTGCCAAGGGCCTCAGCCATGCCCTCCCAACATCCACATCCAGCCCTGTCATGACTACCAGGGCGTTGCTGGAAGCCCTCAGGCTCCTGGAGTGGGTGTGGAGCCGAGGGTCTTAGCCACAGCCCCCCAAAGTCTGCATCAAGCCCAGCCATGACTGAACCACCAGCGGAAGCTGCTGGGCTTCCCTGCCAGAATGAGGGTGGTGCCACAAGCCTCGACCACATCCCTCTTCCTCCTCCTGTTACCCTATTCCTCTCATTTCCCATCTCCCCCTTTTCCTCAACTGCTGTGCAACATCTTAGAATGTAAAAAAAAAAAAAATAATAAATTTTAAAAATATATTGTATATTCACACAACATAATACTGTATAGCATGAGATTGGCTACATGTAACAATGTGAATAAAACTCACAAGCAGTGTAGAGTGAAAGAACCCAGTCCAAAGAGTACTTACTTTATAATTCCACTTATATATAATACAAGAACAGGTAAAATTAAAATACACATCCAGAGGTCAGAATAGTGGTTACCGTGGGAAGGTATTACTGACTGGAGACTGAACACAAAGAGGGTTTCTACAGTACTGGTAATGTTCTGTTTCTTGATCTGGGTGCTGGGTTATACAAGTTTTTCATTTTGTAAAAATGTAGTGAAATGAACTGACATTATAAATATTCTTCTATAGGTGTAGTATACGTCAATAAAAATTTTAACTAATATGTTACTGAAATTAAAAGCAAAAACTATATAAGTGGAAGACACTACACTGGATATAGCTGAAGATAGAATCAGTGAATTGGAAGACAGTACTAGGAATTTACTTAGAACACAGAACAGAGAGATAAGAGGTACAAAATACAGAAGAGAAATTGAGGGACATGTAAAAAGACTGAAAGACTAACATAAATCTACTAGGAATTGCAGAAGAAAACAACTCTAGGGAAAATTTTGAAGAGATAATTGTTGCTAATTTTCCAAAATAGAACAAGATGAGTCTTCAGCTTTAAAGTACATGTCCTGCATAAAAGAATAAAAATAAACATTCAACTGTCAGAAGTTAGGAGCTGAAGCGGGGAGGGGAGAGAAGTTGGAGGAAGGGTCTGATAACCTCACTTTACACGGTGACAAGTCACAGAGCCTATGAAAAGTTGACAGAAAACAAGTTAGAGTTTTAAGTATATGGTCTAAGGTTACGAAGGTAACTAATAGGAGTACTAAAATAATAACAATAATACTATGAAAATTGGGAGAAAGAATGAGGATAGGCAGGCAGCAGTTTCAGTGAGCTAAATCTTACTCCTATAGCATGGAGTCAACAAGAAATAACACTGAATCTAAAGTTCAGAGTGATGAAGAAACATCAAAAAGAGTAATTCACCCTAGGAAGTTGTACTGGGGCAAAAAAGGTAGGGGTATTGTTGCTTTTCCATATAGGTCTTTCTGTACTATTTGATTTTTCACAATTGTCAGGTATTATATTGCTTGACAGAAAATGTTGGTCCTATACAAAGTAAAGTTGCTATTCCTAGTTACATATAACAGATGATATTAGTTCTCAGTCACAAAACAAAGAATACTGCTTGAAACTTCAAAGTTTCTGAGGTTTAAATACCCTCCTGGTTCTGAGGTTTAAATACCCTCACCTCAACTTTTATAATTTACTTCCATTGGGAATTGTTAAACTATTCTCCAGAATCTGTTTAAAGGGGAAACCAAGCATACAAGAAAAATTGAGGTCAAAAGTCCTAGGAGCTTTTAGCTTAAATCATCTTTAACTCCTCTGTTTCCTTCTAACCCCACATATCCCTTTGTCATTAAATCTTCTGTTCATTCTACCTCCTGAGTATTTCTTCATCTTCCGTCTCTGACATAACCCTTATTCATTATTTCTTGCCTGAATTACTTTCACATCTACTTTTTTTGTATCTTATTCACATTTCCCTCTTCCCCGAGTAGTTAAGATCTAGAAGAGCAGCATTAAGTGGCAAAAGGAAACCAAGGTTATAGATCTGTTCCTTTCCATTTATTAGTATAATTGGGAAAATTACTCAATTTATTACAGCCTCAGTTCCCTCAGTGATAAAATGAGTATAATGAAAGCAGCTTTCTTACAGGCTATTGTGAGGCTTCCATAAATTAACACAATATATACTTGAAAAATCTAAAACAATATAAAAATGTATTATTATTGTTTTATTTATCACATCTTTTTTGCATTTCAAATAGGATTTCATTTATAGAGGCCATCACTAAATATACATGTGATTGATTTCATTTAGGCTACTAAAAAGTTGTTTTTCATAATAAAGAAGTACAGGTAATACAGAAAAAGGTGGAAGTCAAAATCAAACAACAAAATTATCCACGAACACAAGCATAAATAGAGATGCAGAAAAAATAAATTAATGGAAGACATGGAGGTATAATAACTTTTCAAACTAGATTAAATAAATTGCTTAAATAATACTGGTTTTACTTGTTTTAATCTTCTATGAATAATTTCTCTACATAGCTCATTTTTGGAGAAGTGTAATAGTCAGAGGCCAATTTTCTTTTTTTTTTTTAATTTATCAATATACAATATAGTTGATGTACTTCTTTATTACCAACATTGAAAATAAGAGGCAGGCATTTTCTGAATAGTATTCAATTCAATTGGAAACAGGATCTGTTAATTAATAAGACCCTCAGAATTTTAAATATATATATAATTTTAAATATATATATAATTTTAAATATATATATAATTTTAAATATATATATATATATATATAACAGAAATCACAAAATAAATAAAATAAAATAAAATAATTTTTGAGATATTAAATAAATCTATTTTGAAAAACTGAGAAAAACATAACTTTTTCTAAGATTCAAAAAACCAAACTTTTAAATAGGCATTTATTCTTTCCTCAAACTTGGAGGAGTTCTAAGAATGAAAAAAAAAAAAACCAAAGTCCTGCCCTCCCTCCTTGAGAACAGAGACTCTCTCTTGTTCGTGGTTATACTGTCAGCATGTAGAACAGTGTCCAACATGGACTCAAGGTGCTCCTAATTTAATAGAAAAGGAAACACACATAGATAGTTTTACTTCATGGTTAAAAAAAAAAAAAAAAAAAAAAAAAGATAAGCAATGAGAGAGGTTCAGAGCAAACTCAGAGAAAGAAGTGACCTCCTGCTGTAGTATCATTCTTCCCAAAAGAAGCAGCATCTGAACTGAGGGGGTGAAAGGAGAGAGACGGAGAGACGGTGAAGGGATGAGAGGGAGGTGGGGAGAAGGGAAGAGGTGAGAGAGAGAAAGAAGTGAGGAAGAAAAGAGAAAGGACAAAAGGTACTAAGGGCTGGGGAATGGTGACAATAGCAAGGGACCAGATTATGAAGAACCTGCAGTGCCATGCTAAGGGGTCTGAATTTTATCCTAAAAGCAATGCATAGCCTCTGGAAAAATGTAAGGGGAAATAAGATACGTGTTTTAAAAATAACCTGGAAGAAGCAGAAGAAAAGGACTAACAAGGGGCAAAAACTGATTAGAGAAAAATTAATTAAAACACTGCTGCAAAAACAATAATGAGAAAATATTAGGATAATTCCTACAGGGAGAGAAACAAAATGATGTGGAGATATATTCCAAAGGCTGACTCAATAGGATATATGATTGAAAAAGCTGTGGGAATCAAGAGAAAAAAAAGTAGTTAGGAATGATCCACTTCAAGTTGGCTTGAACAACTGAGTGAACAGATTACATTCATTGATGCTAAAAATACTGAGGCACATGAGCGTAAATGAAAATGATGAGCGTAACTTTAGATATGTTGAGATTGGCTGTGGAATGTTCAAGAGGTCACGTGCAGTTCGCAGCTGATACAGAGGTCCAAAACAGGAGAGAGATATGGGCTGGAGCAAACTATGTGTGTTTGTTTTTTTGTACTTGGAAGTCAACAGCACTTCTAGATAGTAGCTGATACCACTGAGTAGATAAAATTACCTGGGGAGAGAATACAGAGGGAGAAAGTACAGAAGGAGAAGAAAGCTGAAAACAGATTCATGGGGACCATCACCCTTAAGGGAGAGAAAAAGGAGCCTTTTAAAAGGAATGGCTAAAGAGGTAGGAGGAAAAGATAAGTAATTAAAAGAACCAAAGTTCAATTGTCACATTCAAGCAATGTGAAAAACTCCTACAGAAGAACCTATTTGGGGGATGGATATCATTTAATTACTATATGATCATGGAGATAAAAGGCCACTAAATGGTACCTTAAGTAACTCTAAAATACCTGTGTAAGTATATATGTACTCTGATATGTGTGAGAAAGAACAGAAGCATATCCTCTTCCCCATGTTAGTAGTTCAACAGGCCCTAACCATTTGGGCCCTTGTAAAGGATGTTGATACAAAACCAAAGGTTTAGGCCTATCATGAGGGGGGGGGTGAAATGCTGATCCACTGCTGTTAAATTTTGAGAATTACAGTTTAAAAAATTTAGGGTAAATAATGTTTTCATTAATTGTTCTTGAGGGGTCAAGCTTGAAGGTGCTGTGCACCCTTTTCCAAAGAATTCTCCGTGCAGAAGCCATGCTGACCCTACTTCAAAAGACTCCTATTACTCGCTTCCTGAACCTACTTCAGACACCCCTGTTGATTTAGATTTTGCTTAAACAAAAAAGGGGATATGTGGGAGCACATAGGCTTGACAAAGAACAGGGAGAGCACAAAGGGCAAAAGTCCTAAGTGCACTTATGCAGAACCTAAGTGCTGAAAACAGCACCAGCACGTGCTGAAAATAGCAAGTATTTTTGGTGAGATTAGATAAGAACATTAAGGTTATTTCTTATCCAGCTTTACTCCCTTTCCTTTGTTTCTCAAGATGTTTTCCAAAGATTGCCCCATAGCCAATTTCTTTTCATTCCTTTGATAAATGATTAAGTTGTTTTTCTCTTGTATTTCCTGTCTTAACAATAAAAGCTGAAGCAAATACCGACTTGGGGCTGCACCTTGTTTCTCCCTTCTTGAGGGAATTGTCTCCATGCACTCCCTTTGGGCTTCTCATTGCTCTTAATATTTGGGTTCTGAGTAATCTTTGCATCTCTGTCACACAGTGAGAAGTGACAAGTGGTGCCCTATGTGAGGAAAACTTCTACTCCACGGATCAGAGATTGACCTTCCAAAGCCTGGTAAAGATGAAGGACGTTTGACACACATTCCAGTAAGTGAGAATAGGCAGCTATGGAATAGCTTGGCACGTCTACAGCAAGATCCAATTTAGGTCTTTTCACCCAGAGGTTTCGTTTCTTTCAATTTTCGATTTCTCTTTATGACTATGGGTAACTCTTTGTCTAAAGAAGAAATTCAACATAAGTTACAGCTTCAATGCCTTTTAAAGGTAGCTGGGTGTAAAGTGACTGAATGTCAACTTATAGAATTATTGATAGGCATTAGACAACAATGTCCTTGGTATCCATAAGAAGGGAGTCTTTTTTTTTTTTTGACCGGTAAGGGGACTGCAACCCTCGGCACGGTGTTGTCTGCACCATGCTTAGCCAGTGAGTGCACTGGCCATCCCTATATAGGATCCAAACCCACGGCCTTGGCACTACCAGCGCCACACTCTCCAGAGTGAGCCATGGGGCTGGCCCAGAAGGGAGTCTTGATTTGGAGGATTGGGAACATATTGGCAGATGATTAAAAAAATGCTCTTGGTCCTATTAATTGGCTTCAACCCTCAATGGGAATTCCTACTTACCAATTAAAAAATTTATCCGATACACTGAAAGGGAACCCTCATCTTTCCTCCCCATGAATACTTTCCAAACAAGCAAAAAAGGAACTTCAACAAATTGAACACTGGTTATGTTCTCACCAATTAGACTGTGTAATTCTAAATGAACCCATTCATTTCCTTATCCTTAATACTCCACACATAGCCCTACTGGGTTAATATTATGTCAATTTCTTTCTAACACTGGAGTTATTGAATGGATTTTTCAAGCTCATCATCCTAAAAAGAAACTTTGTGCACGATTTGAGCAACGAGTAAATCTTTTATAATAGGGTTGACATCATTGCCAAATTCTCACTGGATATGACCCTAATGTGATTAACCTGGGTTTAATGAAGACTGACTTTCATAATCTGAAGACTTAGAAATTGTATTGGCTGATTTCTTAGAAATTTTTATGTCCTTTTTTTTTCTTGTGACCGCGCTCAGGCAGTGAGTGCACTGGCCATCCCTATATAGGATCCGAATCCGTGGTGAGAGCGCCGCTGCGCTCCCAGCACTGCACTCTTCCGAGTGAGCCACGGGGTCGGCCCTCTTAGAAATTTTTTTTTTTCCTTTCTGTCTTTTTTTGTGACTGGCAACGGATCGCAACCCTCAGTGTCGCGCCCGTACCGGACCGGGACCGGCCACGGGATCAGTGCGCCACCGGGCCGGCCCTGAAGTTTAGAGGCTTTTAACTCCCCCCAACATTCCATGTTTAGCACACATCCAGTAATTAATCAAAAAAATTTACATATTCACATTAAGTGTATGAGGGGGTTACTATCAACAGAGGATGTGAAATGGGATGGATGGACTTGCAAATGGCCAGTGGAAGTATAAACTGAATTTGGAATAATGAGAAATTCATCAATATTCATTACTGAAAACAAAACTGAAAGATTTACTTTAAGTGTTGACATCGTTTCAAATTAAGTTTGAGACTGTTAGAAAACATTTTAATGCAAACAAAAAAACTGAGAGAGAAAAAAAAAGACACAATAATTACAATAATTCCTTGAGCTTGTTAAGGAATTAAGTGAACAGATATGAGGCTGATGGAGGGGACAGGAGAGGAGGGGGGAGAAGGAGGAATTGGTAAAGGGACACGAAAATCAACTATACTATATACTGATAATTTTTTTTAAAGTATTAAAAAAAAGAAAACATTTTAGAAACCAAATAAACAGAAGTACCGAGTAATTTTGAAATGTCTCATTTGGCATATTATGTGTATCAGATACATATTTTAATGGAAAGAAGAAAAGGTTTTTTTTTTTAATTGAACTTTGATTTCAAGACCTTCTTCCAGCGCTTCCTCTCTGGTTGGATTATCTGAGTGACTGACTGAGACGAAGAACTCTGACTTACTGTGTTGAGAGTAATACAACATACATTCTTCTGTGTATCCATGAATGATAAGCTACACTTCTGACATGCGTCTAGGAAAGTCTACTTGTTAATCTCCTTGAAATGAATTCCATTAAAAAGCAACAATCTTGGCAGGATCCAGAGTGAGGCATGCCTGCTGTTTGGGTTCTTTTCCCACCCAGCTAGAAGGACAAACCTTTGAGTTCATTATCACCTCATCAGCACATCTGTCAGCTGCCAGTGGTGAGAAGACTAAATCACTCACTAATTCCTGGCCCTTTTGCCTTCTCCAAAGCAAAAGCAAATCCAGAACAGATGGACACTTTTTAAAATCTCTATAACCACTTGCTCATTTTAATTTATTTGATCAATTAACTCAACTCAGAATAGGAAGTAAGTGACACTAGATACGCCACTAACAGGCACCATTCAAATACTCTATTGTCAGGGCTACAAGCAGGAAAGTCAAGATATGAGTTGTGGGGAGACAAGAGCACTAACCTGACTTTGATGTACTGCTAACAATGGGGGTTCAAGTCTGACAGAGGTCCGGACCTTAAAAGGTAAAGCAGCAGAAGTGAAATTCTGGTAAAAGTATGTTGGGAGGTAGAAACAATTAACCATACAGGTTTCAAGGAAAGGAGTAGTTTCATATTGCACATTTAAAATAAGGCATAGAAAAGACAAAAACAAAAACAATCATTCCTTCTAAGCAAAATATTTTCCCAGGGCCTTTTCTATTTCGGAACGTGGGTTCAACTCTTCAATTTTTCCCTGAGTAAAATATGGTCACAGTTAATTCTCTGCAACTAATTTGCTACACTTTCTACTTACCCACACTCAGAGAAAACTTTAAAAAATTGAGCAAATGGATTCTAGGTATAACAAGAGAATGTATTCTAACTATGACTGTGAGTTCCTTATACAAATACAGCATTTGATTCTCAACATTCACAGTTCTCATGAAATATAAATCTTTGAGGCCTTTTTCAAATGATGTGTCAGTAGAAGACTCGCAGACAGTGACCATTTCTTTTTTTTTTTTTTTTAATTTTTATTTTGTCAATATACAATGTATATGATTATTATGGCCCATCACCGACACCTCCCGCCCTCCTCCCTCTCTCCCATCCCCCCCAAGAATGTCCTTTCCGTTTGCTTGTTGTAACAACTTCAAAAAAAAAAGTATGGTTGTTATATCTTCTTCCCCACCCCCCACCCCCAGTTTTTTTTGTGTGTGTTTGTGGGTAAATTAATTTGTTTATTTTTTTTTAGCTCCCACCAATAAGTGAGAACATGTGGTATTTCTTTTTCTCTGCCTGACTCGTTTCACTCAATATTATTCTCTCAAGGTCCATCCATGTTGTTGCAAATGGCAGTATTTCATTCGTTTTTATAGCTGAGTAGTATTCCACTGTGTAGATATACCACATTTTCCGTATCCACTCATCCGATGAAGGACATTTGGGCTGATTCCAACTCTTGGCTATTGTAAAGAGTGCTGCAATGAACATTGGGGAACAGGTATACCTTCAACTTGATGATTTCCATTCCTCTGGATATATTCCCAGCAGTGGGATACCTGGGTCATATGGTAGATCTATCTGCAATTGTTTGAGGAACCTCCAAACCATTTTCCATAGGGGTTGCACCATTGTGCATTCCCACCAACAATGTAAGAGAGTTCCTTTTTCTCCGCAGCCACGCCAGCATTTATCTTTCAGTGTCTTTTGGATTTTTGCCATCCTAACTGGGGTGAGATGGTATCTCAGTGTGGTTTTGATTTGCATTTCCCGGATGCTGAGTGATGTTGAGCATTTTTTCATATGACTGTTGGCCATTTGTATATCTTCTTTAGAGAAATGCCTGCTTAGCTCTTTTGCCCATTTTTTGATTGGGTTGCTTGTTTTTTTCTTGTAAAGTTGTTTGAGTTCTTTATATATTCTGGATATTAGTCCTTTGTCAGTCATGTATTTTGCAAATATTTTCTCCCACTCTGTTGGCTGTCTTTTAGCTCTGTTAATTGTTTCTTTTGCTGCGCAAAAGCTTTTTAGTTTGATATAGTCCCATTTGCAAAGAAAATGTGGCCACTTATAGGTGACTTCGTAACTTTGAAAGGAAAGAAACTCTGAAATTTCATATTGAAAAAAATGGCATCTCTGGTTAAATATTTTCCCCCAGGTGTAGATTAGAAATTTCCATCTAAACAGTGCATATGACTAATTCAAACATCAAAGAATTTAAAAGTATGAGATCTACGTCCTACTGGTTCCCTCACTTGTATCGACTAGGTATATATCAATTTATATAATCCTATATGAGCATAGGGACATTTGTTTAACCTGCTATCACAAACTTAGAGGCAGACTGACTACTTCTCAAAGCATCAAAACAGAGAATACTTTCATTACAGGTTCTAAAAGGATTACCACTGCTGAACATGGTACAGAAAGCCAGCCCTTTTTCCTAGGAATATGCTATTACCTTGGGAATAACTCAGTCTTTTACTTAATTTTATTAGCACAAAAGTAGAGAAATGCTTCACACTGTGTAGTTGGGTACAATGAATTCAGTAAACTTATGGGGAAAAAGAAACAGGAAATGATTAAGAAATGCAAAGATTCATTATACTGAATACCCAAATATTATATATAAAGCCTTCTAAAGCGACGCATGCTTCCCAGTGTACCACCTAAAGCCATGGGTCAAAGATACTCTATCTGAAGTGCTCACAGAGAACATTCATCAGGAAGAGAACAAGCTTTAGAGGTCTCAAGTTTCCAGGAGTGAAGCCATTTTCCTTTAAATCAGACTCAGAAGTAAAACAGATAATTCAAAGCAGAAGCTGCATTTTCTATGCTGATAACTTGATGTACAATTGATTAAATAAAAATATTATTGACCATCAGGCTCCACAGTGTATGAGGGCAGCAGTGTGTGGCTGGCCAGTATAGGGATATGAACCCAGGACCTTGTTATGAGGCTGCGCTCTAACTGAGCTAACTGGCCAGCCCAACAGCAAATGAAATTTAAGCTTGAGATAAAGCTACACATATATGAGTAGCAAGTGAAGGTCAATTGTTCTGTGTAGTAAGTGCTGGAGAGAACAAGACTTAGAAAAAATAAGAATAAATCTAGCTTGAGAATACCAGAAGTAAGAGGCAATCAAGTACAGTTAATGCTCCTTCTTTGTGAGAGTTATGTTCTATAAAGTAGCTGTGAACACTGAATTAGCAAATACCGAACCATTGGTTTCACAGCAAATACAGGATTAGGCTCCTGGAAGCCTCTGGCCATAAAATTCTTGTCAACCGATCAAAGCATTAACTTATTTCATGTGTGTTTCTGTTTAAAGGCATATTTAATATACATATTGCTGATTCATTACACTGAACTCATGCCTGAACGAAGCTTATCTAAAACAAGTATTTTCTCTGTAGGGCACATAGCAGCCTTCTTGTGTTTAGAAATGCTAGACAACACTTCAGCACTACACTTGGGGACCATTTTAAACAGGGAAATCACCAAGAAAAAGGACCAAAATGTAACAAAACCCCCCAAAATCTGGTGCTAAACAGACCATGAAAAGGATACTCGTTTACAGAACGAGACCATGAAACGAGAAGGCAAGAGCATCGCCCTGTTGGACTTCACCTGGGAACGGGAACACTGAGTGACTTAAAATTTTTTGCTGCTCTGCCCATGTCTGCGAATAACTGAAAATATAGTGAGTATTGATTTTCAGGTTACAAATAAACTTTAGCAAGTAGGCAAATACACAATGCACAAATAAGAACAATTCACCATACTTGTTTCTAAAAGGTATTCGACAAAAACAAATTTTTATTTTCCTTACCATTGATCAATTAGCGTGGTTATAATCTGACAGTGCCCACTTCCTTCTTTTGCTTCCAGTTAGGAAAAGAAGCAACATAGCAGCATATCAAGAAACCAAATTAAGTTTAGGACAAAATACCTGAGGGAGCCATTATGCTTCAACCACCATATTATACATTCTTGAATAAAAACCTGTAAAGAAAATTGTGGGTAAATTGAAGACTGAATTTATAGGGCCGGCCCCGTGGCTCACTCGGGAGAGTGTGGCACTGGGAGCGCAGCGATGCTCCTGCCGCGGGTTTGGATCCTATATAGGAATGGCCGGTGCACTCACTGGCTGAGCGCAGTGCAGGCGACACCAAGCAAAGGGTTGCAATCCCCTTACCGGTCACAAAAAAAAAAAAAGACTGAATTTATAAATGGATCTGAACAAGAAATTAGAATTCATAATTCTTCACTCCCTCAGGTTACACTTTACCTGATACAGATTCTCTTTTGCCAGTTTTTTTTTTTTCCAAATTTTATTTTATTTCGTCAATATACAATGTGGTTGATTATTGTAGCCCATTACGGAAACCTCCCTCCCTCTTTCCTCTCCCCCGTCCCTCCCAACAATGTCCTTTCTGTTCGCTTGTCATATCAACTTCAAGGAATTGTAATTGTTGTGTCTTCTTCCCTCCCCCCCCCCCGTTTTTTGTGTATTTATTTATTTATAGATCCAACGAGTAAGTGAGAACATGTGATACTTCTCTTTCTGTGCCTGACTTGTTTCACTTAATATAATTCTCTCTAGGTCGATCCATGTCGTTGCAAATGGCAGTATTTCATTCTTTTTTATAGCAGAGTAGTATTCCATTGTGTAGACATACCACATTTTCCAAAATCCACTCATCTGATGGACATTTGGGCTGGTTCCACCTCTTACCTATTGTACAGAGTGCTGCAATGAACATGGGAGAACAGGTATACATTCGACTTGATGATTTCCATTCCTCTGGGTATATTCTCAGCAGTGGGATAGCTGGGTCATATGGTAGATCTATCTTCAGCTGTTTGAGGAACCTCCATACCATATTTCAGTCCCACCAACAATGTATGAGAGTTCCTTTTTCTCTGCAACCTCGCCAGCATTTATCCTTCACAGTCTCTTGGATATTAGCCATCCTAACTGGGGTGAGATGGTATCTCAGTGTGGTTTTGATTTGCATTTCCCGGATGCTGAGTGACGTTGAGCATTTTTTCCTATGACTGTTGGCCAT
>NW_007728781.1:205439-206048 GCF_000696425.1 Galeopterus variegatus | reverse complement strand
TGATTTTGAGTATTTTTTCATATGTTTGTTGGGCATTTGTATATCTTCCTTAGAGAAATGCCTACTTAGCTCTTTTGCAGAATTTTTAATTGGGTTGCTTGTTTTTTTCTTGTAAAGTTGTTTGAGTTCCTTGTATATTCTGGATATTAATCCTTTGTCAGATGTCTATTTTGCAAATATTTTCTCCCACTCTGTTGGTCGTCTTTTAACTCTGTTAATTGTTTCTTTTGCTGTGCAGAAGCTCTTTAGTTTCATATAATCCCATTTGTTTATTTTTCCTTTAGTTGCCCGTGCTTTTGGGGTTGTATTCATGAAGTCTGGATCCAGTCCTACTTCCTGAAGTGTTTCTCCTATGTTTTCTTTAAGAAGTTTTATTGTTTCAGGGTGTATATTTAATTCTTTAATCCGTTTTGAGTTGATTTTAGTATACAGTGAGAGGTAAGCGTCTAGTTTCATTCTCCTGCATATTGATATCCAGTTCTCCCTGCACCATTTGCTGAAGAGGCAGTCTCTTCCCCAGTATATAGGCTTGGTGCCTTTGCCAAAGATCAGATGGCTGTAGGTGTGTGGGGTGATTTCTGGATTCTCTATTCTATTCCATGATCAGTG
>NW_007728781.1:182883-204843 GCF_000696425.1 Galeopterus variegatus | reverse complement strand
AATTTGTTGAGACTTGATTTGTGACCTAATATGTGATCTATACTGGAGAATGACCCATGTGCTGATGAGAAGAATGAATATTCTGAGGTTGTTGGATGGAATGTTCTGTAGAAGTCTGCCAAGTCCGATTGGTCTAGAATGTTGTTTAGATCTTGTATTTCTCTGCTGATGTTTTGCCTAGATCATCTGTCCAATATTGACAGTGGGATGTTCAGGTCCCCTGCTATTATGGTAATAGTGTCTATTTCCTTCTTTAGGTCTAATAGAGTTTGTTTTATAAGTCTGGCTGCTCCAACATTGGGTGTGTATATATTTATGATAGCTATATCTTCTTGATGGATCAATCCTTTTATCATTATGTAGTGGCCCTCATTATCTCTTTTTATGGTTTTTAGTTTAAAGTCTATTTTATCAGATATAAGTATAGCTACTCCAGCTCGTTTTTCATTTCTGTTTGCATGGTAAATCTTTGTCCATCCTTTCACTCTTAGTCTATGTGAGTCTTTATGGGTGAGGTGGGTCTCTTGAAGGCAGCATATAGTTGGATCTTCCTTTTTAATCCACTCAGCCTGTCTGTGTCTTTTGATGGGGGAATTTAAGCCTTTTATATTGAGTTGTTATTGAAAAGTGTTGATTTAATCCTAGCATTTTATTCATTTTTGTTTGGATGTCTTCGGTGTCTTTTGTTCCTTTCTTTCTGATTTACTGCTTGTTTTCTGTATTTGTTGGTTCCTTGGGTTGTAGGTAGCCTTTTTGTTTGTTTGTTTTCTCTTCATGGATGCCATTTTTATTATACTAGTAGTTTTAGATTTTTCTTGGGTTTTTATGGCAGTGGTAGTCATTTTTCAGGTACCAAACCCAGTACTCCCGTGAGAATTTCTAGTAAGGGGGGTTGTGTGGTAGTGAACTCCCACGGTTTTTGTTTGTCTGAGAAATATACTATTTGCCCTTCATTTCGGAAGGATAGCCTTGCGGGGTAGAGTATTCTTGGCTGGGAATCTCTGTCTTTCAGTATTTTGAATATATCATCCAATTCCTTTCTGGCTTTTAGTGTTTGTGATGAAAAGTCTGATGTTAGTCTGATTGGGGCTCCCTTATAGGTGATTTGACACTTATCTCTTTGTCTTTGAGTTTTGCCAATTTGACTATAACATGTCTTGGAGAAGACCTTTTTGGGTTGAATACGTTTGGGGATCTTTGAGCTTCCTGAATCTGAAGATCTGTGTCTTTTCCAATAACTGGGAAGTTTTCTGCCACTATTTTGTTGAATATGTTTTCAATGCAATCTCCTTTTTCCTCCCCTTCTGGAATACCCATGACTTGGATATTTGAGCACTTAAGGTTGTCTGATATCCCTCTTAGATTTTTTTCAATGCTTTTAATTTTTTTTTTTTTTGTCTGCTTCTGTTATTTCAAACAGCCCATCTTCAAGGTCAGAAGTTCTCTCTTCTACTTCTGCAAGCCTGCTGGTTAAACTCTCTGTTGTGTTTTTTATTTCGCTGAATGAATTCTTCAGCTCGGCAAGATCTGCTACATTCTTTTTCAGGGCATTGATTTCCTTGTACATTTCTTCTTTCAGGTCCTGTATAGTTTTTCTCATTTCATCATGTTGTCTAGCTGAGTTTTCTTGTATCTCATTCAGTCTCCTTAGAATTATCACTCAAAATTCGTCGTCAGACATTTCTAGGGCTTCTTGTTCTATAGGATCTAGAGCTTGAGAGTTATTATCCTTTGGTGGTGTACTTTCTTGATTTTTCATATTTCTGGTATCTTTCCTTTGATGTTTAGTCATTGTGGCAGGGGGTTTCACAGTCCACTGGTTTGACACTATTGTCTGGCTAGGATGTTGCTGCAGTTGCCAATTTGGTATGGCTACCTCAGTGTCTGCTCAGTTGGCCACTACTGCCTTGTGTGTGTGGTTGCCTCAGGTCTTGGGCCTCTCTGGGGAACTGCCTCTCTGGTCAGCATGCACTTGGCTGGGCTGGGGATGGAGTCGGGTGGCAGCGGTGAGGCCTAACTGCTGGGTCACGCGCTGGCACCGCAGGGTGTGTGGTCTCTGTGGAGCTTCCACATCCCCTGCTGGATGTCTCCCTGCTCTGCATGCACTCAGCCGGGCTGGGCTTGGGATGGAGTCAGGTGGCGGCGGTGAGGCCTACCTGCTGGGTCGCACACTGGCACCGCAGGGTGTGTGGTCTCTGCGGAGCTTCTGCCTCCCCCGCTGGACATCTCCCTGCTTTGCACACACTCAGCTGGGCTGGGGATGGAGTCATGTCGCAGTGGTGAGGCCTACCTGCTGGGTCACGCACCGGCACCGCAGGGCATGTGTTCTCTGCGGAGCTTCCGCCTCCCCTGCAGGACCTCTTTTGCTATTTCTAAGATAAACTTCATTCCTAGTGGATTCTTGAGATGGAAAGTTCGGAAAGGTAAAGGCCTGACTCCACTTATCATCAGTATTCTTCCAGCAATTGTAGGAGCTTAATTTTATATGTGAAAACTCTAGCACTGATTTCATGTAGCCAACTTTGCTTCTAAGGTAAAAAGACAAATGTGCTCAATGGTCATAGAAGGAGTGAAATGATTTAGTTAAACAGAGATGTGAAAAAGTTGCTACTTAACAAACTGCTACTGTTTACTAGACAGGTACAGGGAACTCAGTTTTCCATTACAAAGGCCTATGACTGAACATAACTGCAGTAAAGAGCCTGAAAAACACAGGGAACTTTTTAAAAAAGAAAAACCACCATTTTAAGAATGGCAGTAGACACTGTCTCATTTGTGCTACAACAGTAGAGTAACTTTCCTCCTCTCTCCCTCCGCTCATTCAAGAAACACTTGTACGTCATGTAATGCACAAGAAATCAAAGTTACAAAGATAAAAACAATATGTCTTCAATAAGCTCAAAATCTGTTAGCAGAGACTTAGAAAAGAGGCAAATAAAAATATTATGTAAACTATTTATAGTATCTCCAAACTTAACTCAAATTTCTACTTACGGTTGACTGTGGAACGTAATATTACATAACAAAGAGAATAAATGAACTACTATTACACATAGGTATAGCAAAGAGCAGGGAATATCATGAAGAACTACACATACTATACTAGGGAACCCTCCACCCCCTTTTTTTGTGAAAGATATGAGGGGAGGAGATGGGGAAATAGAAGAATTTTATTTATTTATTTTTTATTTTTTTATTTTATTTTTATTTATTTTTAATTTTTTTTTCCTTTTTGTCTTTTTTACTGACCAGTAACAGGATCACAACCCTCGGTGTCATGCCCGTACCGGGGACCAGCAACGGGATCACAACCCTAGGTGTTGTGCCCGCACCGCGCTCAGCCAGTGAGCAGGAACCGGTCTCCACATGGGATCTGAACCCTCAGCGGGAGCGCCGCCGCGCTCCCAAGCGGCGCACTCTCCATTGCACCACCAGGCCGGCCCGAAATAGAAGAATTTTAAGTAAAAGATTCAGCATAGCTGAGTTGTGTAGCAATCATTCTGGCAGGCAATGTGAAGA
Source organism: Galeopterus variegatus (assembly GCF_000696425.1). Classification (NCBI taxonomy): domain Eukaryota; kingdom Metazoa; phylum Chordata; class Mammalia; order Dermoptera; family Cynocephalidae; genus Galeopterus; species Galeopterus variegatus. The sequence continues at coordinate 201,324 of NW_007728781.1, read as the reverse complement.
ATGTATTACGATGGGATAAGAAGGCCACCTAGGAGGCCAATTAAGGAAATCTACACTAGAATTATCATGAAGGTATAAATTATGATAGTGACAGTAGAGATAAGGACAAGAATCAGGTAGAAAGAATCAACAGGACTTGAAGCCAAAAAGGATGTGATCAGAGGAAGGAGTGAGAAGACGAGCAGAGGTAGAAGGAGCAGAGGTATTTTTTCTTTTCGATATTTTTTGTGATACTAAAAGGCTCTTTAAAGGTTAGCCTAGCCTTGCAGCCCAGAAGAAATTCTAAAACAGAAATTATGCCATTTCCAAAAAATTATCTTGGATGTTTTATAAATTGGACAGTTCTTCAATACCATATAGGTGGAATGTGATACAAATAGAAAATTGCACCTGCTGTGTAATTGCCTTATGTTGTAGCCCACATGCAGAAACTGTAATGCTTACAGATAAACCAGACCATATGCAAGCTGCCCTTACAGGGAAATACTTGAAAAGCACTGAAGAATTACGACATCTTCAAAAAGTTATTAATCTGACATCACTGTGCAATATGAAAAAAGAAAAGAAAAGAAACGCTGGTTACCAGAGCTTGTGCTGATAAACAAAGTAAAGAACATGGTAGAATACATTAACTCAGTGCTGTTTCAATGATATTAAAAGAAGTGAAACAGTATCAAATATCTGAATGTTTGCACGTAGAAAGGAAAAGTATTATTTCATGAAACGTTTTACAGTAATATAGATTGTAGTGTGTGTATATATATTAAATGTTCAGATATTTTATTGAATTTGAAGAGCAACCGTGCAAAAATTTACAGGAGAAAAATATTAATTTAGAATAATTTACAGGGTTTGCATATGTTACTGAGTATGAATTCCTATTGTATTGCAGAAGAAGGTCTACAGAATAATCAGATTAAAATTCTATTAAGTTATTTTAATTATAGCATCTAAAATCATCTTAATTCTGTTCTTTTAATCAGTAAATATAAAAAGAGGCACTTTCAGAAATGCATGTTTGTGTCAGTAAATAATTTATCTCTTACAAATGCTGACCACCTGAAGTGACAAAAAGTTATCAGGTTAAAAGTGGAGTGGGTAATCTGAAGCACATCCAAGCACACTGATGGAGAGAAAAAAGATGGAAATTAATGTGAAAGATGCAAAGTTTTTACAAGAGCATAAAGAAAAAAGAATTGCACTTAGGATCTCTTCAATTCTTTGGAGTTGATGACTATGTTCAAAGCAGCCTGGATGTCAAAAGAAACCACTAAGAATAAACTTCCCAACCGTCTTTTCTAATTTGACTTCCCTGACAAGAAAGTCTTATAAAGTCTTTGAGATTCAAATGATTTGGAAGGGAAAACCAATGAAGTGAATGTGAAAGGAACAAAAAACATTTTAAAACACTGGAGTGATAATATGTACTTGTTATTTTGAAAAAAAAAAATGATATTCTTGTACTATGTGTGCACAAATCACTAGTTCAAAACTTATTTCTACAGGAATTACCCAGAAGCTATCACTAAACTATACAGGCTCATAAGCAGAACTAGTTCTCCTACACACACATATGTACACCAGTCCAACAATGCACACACATGCCCGATAACACATGAACCTGGCTTACGGATTGCTCACATCAGCCTGAGCTTCTGAACTGGTGTTTCACTTACGGAAGCACTACACTAGCTCAATTCTATACTCATTTTTAAATATATCAGTTTCCCATTCATGTTTATTTTTTTCCATTCTCTGGTAATACTTTTAGGAGTTCTTCTGAAGTCACTGTCACAAAATCAAGTCACGGTAATGGCCTCCTTTCCAGTAAAACAAATGGTTCACTTCTGCCTCTGTGCTCACATTTAAAGAGCGAGGAATAGAAAACAGACAATCTGTGAGTAAGTTTTATCCCTCTAAATAGAATCTCTCAGGCATTTCACGTTACATAAATAACTTCAGTAGAATGAAAGAAATCTAAAAGAACTTACTATTTACTACACTCATCATGTGCTGGCCGCTGTGCTACATACTTTCACATACAATTTCTCATTTAATTCTCACAACTCTACAAGACATGCATTTACTAGTTTCATTTACATACATTATGAAATTGAGGTTCAGAGTAAATTAAATGTTTGTGTCCTGTTGAGACCTTAGTTACAGTGCATACTTAAATTTGCTTCTACCTTGAAAGCTCATACTTTTACCACTACATTAAAGAAATATTTAAAATATTACATTGGTAATACATTCGTATGTTAAAAAATAAAGCATAAAAAGATACACACACACAAAGAGCAAAAAACATTCCTGTCACCCTTGTTCTTCCTTTCCTCCCCTGCTGACTGTGATAACATATAAGTATGCGTGTATCTGCATAGGTGTATTCTTATTTCTCCCCTTTTAAACAAATGGTAGCATACTATGTACACTGATTTCCATCTTGCTTTTTTCCACTTAACAGCATCAACTAGAATTAACAAATGCATATGCCCCCTAACTCTACAATTCCACTTCTTGGACTTTATCCTACAGACAAACCTGCACACATGTAAAATGATTTTTGCATAAGGTTATTCTTGTATTTTAAAAAATTTTTGTATTACTACAAATTTATTATTATTTTGTAGCATTGTATATAATAGCCAAGTGTTAGAAAACAATGCTATTTAACAATTGTTAATGTCAATCAATGAAGGACTAATTAAATATAGTACTATGGAATATTGTTTCACTGGAGAGGAAAAGAACAATGACATGGAAAGGTACCCTGAATATAAAAATAGATCAGCAAAAATTTTAAAAATGGATAATATCAAGAATACCCAAGTGTGAGGAAATGTACACTCTCACACACAGTTGGCGAGAGCGTATGTGGGGTACAGACTTTTTAAAGGAGCAATATTAGGGCCGGCCCAGTGGCGCACTGCTACAGTGTGCCGCTTGGGAGCGCGGCGGCGCTCCCGCCAAGGGTTCAGATCCCACATACAGACCAGCCGCTCACTGGCTGAGCGAGGTTGCGGGTGCAACACCAAGGGTTGCGATCCCGTTGCCGGTCCCGGTCCGGTACGGGCGCGACACTGAGGGTTGTGATCCGTTGCCGGTCACGAAAAAAGACAAAAAGGAAAAAAAAAGGAGCAATATTAGCCACAGGTATCAAAATATGCATTACATTTTGATTCAGCAATTCCATTGAAGAATCTATCCTAGAGAAATATGCTTACATACGTGAAAAGATGCAAATATAATGATGTTCTCTGTGGTACTGTCTGTAGTATTACAAAACTGGAAGTAATCTAAATAACCTTCAGCAGAGAAATGATTAAATAAATAATGCAACATCTGTACATCAGAACATGAAGCAGTCATTAAACAGAATACAGATCTTTATGTTGACATTCAAAAATAAACACGAAGATTCCTCAGTTAAAATATACATTGCAGAACAACATATCTGACATCTCATTTATATAGAATCAGAAAAACAAAATGTAAAATAAAATGAAGTGAGAATCTCCCCCCCACCCATAAACACACACGCAAGTATTCAACATGCTTTTCCATCATCTCTACCACAGCTTTAGCTACTTGAAAATGAAAACTTATTGCAGGCAAGTAAGGAAATACAGGATTTAAATATGCCAAGCACATCTTTATAATGACCCACAGTGCAGAAACAAGTATAAAATTCTGAGGCCTTTATTTTCTAATGACGAACTCAATTTGTTTCAGCAATGACAACAAATGTAATATATCTAAATGAAAAGATAAAACCTGAACTAATATACACCATTTACAATGAAGTCTTGCAATAAAGCTCAGGTGATATTTTTAGTAATGTAAGTTTATGGTATGACCAGTTGTGCTGCATATTCCTTGTTACCTTACCTGAAAGAAAAGAACATATATCCCATATAGGACCTAACAGTGTTCTGCATACACAAGAGGCCTTAGTACATAAATAGTAAGAAGCAATGTAAGAAACAGAAATTGCCCGCCGCTTCCAAATCAGTTACCAAATTAGAGATGGGGCCAGTGATTTAGAATTTTTCTATCTGGTATACAAAGCAAAGCAGAAAGCTAACAAATAGAGGCAACTACCCTTAAAGCACACACACAAACTATACCCACCTATAAACAGTATGGGATGAACTAAACATCAAAATTGATTCTTTTTTTTTTTTTTTCCTTTTTGTCTTTTTTCGTGACCGGCAACGGATCGCAACCCTCAGTGTCGCGCCTGTACAGGACCGGGACCGGCCATGGGATCACAACCCTCGGTGGTGCTCCCGCCCCTCGCTCAGCCAGTGAGCGGCCGGTCTGTATGTGGGATCCGAACCCTTGGCGGGAGCGCCACCGCACTTCCCAAGCGGCACACTATAGCAGTGTGCCACTGGGCCGGCCCTCAAAATTGATTCTTAAAGTTACAATCTTAGCATAACTGGATAGTTATCACTGTTGATTTTTAAAAATAGGCAATAAAAGTGACATTGACTTGAGACTAAGGGATGAAAAATGAAGAAAATGATCACTGTGGAATATAAAACAGCAGAAATAATAATGACAGCTATAAAAAAGCAAGCATCAGTAAGTTCTTTAGTCAGGAACATGGAAGAGATATGGTCTGAAAGTTCTGCTGGGTTTTTTTTTTTTTGCGAACTTTCCCTCTTTTTGTTAGGGATGACATTTTCTGACACAATTTTTCTCACAGAGAAAATGGGTTTCTATAACCTCTTCTTCAGAATTACAAAGAGCTGAGAATTACACAGTAAATTTTTGGCAGTTGACCTGGAGAGACTGTTGCTTAGAGCTGCTACACCCAAACACTGAGCTTCTCAGCAAACAGGGCCTGCTGTGGCCCATAAACTAATCTCTGTGGATGGCCCCACTGAGAGACCCACACGTTCTGGAGCTCAGTGCCAACACCCCTTTCAATACTCCAAAGGCTTGCTTGCAACTCTGCATAAATTGCCAGTTTCTCTTGGCTCCAGAGACTGCTTCACCTGCAGGGTTTCATTTTTCTGTTTGACACCTTAATGTTGATTTTCCTATACACTACAAAAGAGCCCTCTCCAATGTTTCTCACACAATTACACAATCACTCCATTGTAACTCAGAAGAGGATTAATGATTGGGTTTTATTTGATTGTACTTTTGATTAATCCTGACTGTGTTAATTTGTGACCTTTGCTGGAATCCCAAGGGCTGGGAATTAGAAAATGCACACTGTACCACTGTACTCTGAGCAGTTTGAGCTTGCCAATTTATTTCATGCCTCATTAGCCACAAAAGCTATGAAATTTTAGTCCAAAAACAGCTACACATTTTGTCAGGGTATGGGTAGAAAATTTTGTATGAGCTTTTCATTTTGATTTAAATATAGTAAGCCAATAATTAAGTCCACCCTAGTTATGCCCATAGGGTTCTAATTCCAATTGCAGGTATCTCAGCAAAATACCAAACCCAGGCAAGTCATATCATGATGCAGCTGCGCTGATTTCCCAAGGTTCTGAATTAGTTTTTGTGAAAGGTAGAAAAAAACCAATTTTAAAAAATCCACCCAAATTATAATATTCTTTGATAAATTTTTCTTTGAAACCCAAACCAAATCCATACAAATTAATTTAATTTTGTTTGTGTTAAAGCTTAAAGATATCACATCATGGAAAAGGTGCTGTAATTTTTAGTTATTTACTATTTGAGAATCAGGTCTTTATAATGTCTTTTTATAAATAATTTACAATACACACATACTACATAAAAGCTTTACTTTGTAGAGTTCCCAGAATCAACAAATTATATGAGAAACTATAGAAGATGATCTTTTATATGATCCTCAAGTCTGCTGGCTAATTAAAAAGTTCATTAAAATAAAGAATCAAAAATTATACATATAAATGTACACTGCTTTGCTGATTTTTTATGTAGGTGAATTAAAAAGTTCATTAAATAAAAGAATCAAAAATTATATGTATAAGTGTATTCTGTTTTGTTGGTTTTTTTATTCACCATATCATCTGATGATTTAAGTTCTATTTTGCCTTTTTCATATCCTTTCCAGTTCTGGCTTTGTTAAAGTAGGGCTAGCTAGTACTTAAAGATATTTGAAAATAATTCCAGTTAAAACCACTTTTAGATTTTAAAAATTCCCCCAGTATTTAATAACTGTCTTGCTTTTACCTAATACAACAAAGCAATTTTAAAAATAACCTACCTGCATCCTTTTTCCAAAATATTCTGCTTTCGTTTCATAGAAACATTTTTTTTTCATAAAAGTATGTCATTTGTTTCATATAATAGTAAAAACACATAATTAAAATATCCAGAATAACTGGAATAAACAACCTTGGAAACATAACTAACTTTTAGTAATAATACAACTCAACAGGTTAACTGAGACATGCAGGATATATTTGAGAGTAACTTAATAGCTGTCCCAGCGTGCTCTGGGCATCAACTGGTATGGTCAACAGAGAGAAATAAAGTCTCGGTTAATTTGGCAAATAGGTTACAGGTTAAACGGAGATTGGTTAAAATCACTTCTTATATATTTAGTAGTTCTCAGTGCTCAGCCTAAAAGTGTCATTTAACTTTAAAAAGTTACTTAGCGTTTCAAACTGTGGATTCATGCTTCTGGAGATATGATTATTATCAGTTTTATAAAGTGATAACAGGTAAGAGCCATGATTCACTTTTACTGTCTTTCTGTAGATTCAATTATATCATCTGTGTCTTCTCTCTCTTTAATGTACCAAGTCTAGAATGTAAATTAATAGAATAGTTTATATGTAGAATAGTATTAGAAAAGGAATAAGTCTGAGGATAAATTTAGGAAGGGCTAAGCTTCATGTTTTCAAATATTGTAGGAAAGCTTCTGAATATGGCATTTACTGACTAAAATCCAATGAAGAGACAGAAAATAGCAGCAAAAATCTTACGGCACTAGGTTATCAGGCAAGATTCATTTGGAAATACTGTACTTTATTAAATATCACTAGAGGCAAAACAGACAAGACCAAAACGGATAGATAAAAGCAAAAATAAATGGTTGCCATTGTCCTGCTAACACAACATGAGAAGAATAATACTAAATGTTCATGGTTTATACTTTCTTTAGAAGAAAAAGGGTCTGATACTAACTATGTATTTATTTCTCAGAAAATTCCATGCACTTTAATTACTATAGAAAAAGAAAAAAAAAAAAAAAAAAACTGGCTGGAATTTAAAATACCTAATGGCAACTTACCAGCTCAATCATTGTGCTCTTGCTTAAAATTCTGGTAGGAAAAGTTCCTTGTCGTAGCATTGCAGGGTCAAAAATTTTGTGCATTGTAAAAGCTTTTGATAAATATGCCCAATTGCAGTGCAGAAAGGTTTACTCCTTTGGACTAAAAAAAAAAAAAAAAAAAAAAAAAAAAAACTGGCTGGAATTTAAAATACCTAATGGCAACTTACCAGCTCAATCATTGTGCTCTTGCTTAAAATTCTGGTAGGAAAAGTTCCTTGTCGTAGCATTGCAGGGTCAAAAATTTTGTGCATTGTAAAAGCTTTTGATAAATATGCCCAATTGCAGTGCAGAAAGGTTTACTCCTTTGGACTATCTGCTAGTACATGAGAGTACCTGTTTCTTTATATTCTTACCAGCACTGGGTATTACATCTCTGCTCGTATGTTAGATTTTTAGGAAGGTACCTTTCACTTAAATTTAACTTTCTTTTGTCATAAGTGAGGCTCAATATTTTCTTATGGTTTTATTGGCCATCTGCACGTGAACTGCTGTTTATGTTCCTTGGCCACGTTTTTATTAGGGTCAGTGTTCTCATTTCACGGATGAAGAGACAGAGGCCCAGAGAGGTTAAGTAACTTCCTTAAGACTCTAAAGTGAATAAGTCACCTTACTGGGGTTAAAATCTAGGCATCCTTCTCATCCCTCCAATACAATAGGCTTTACAGGAAGACTGCTGAAGTAGGTAGGCAGCAGGTTATCACATCAGCAAGGCAGACTTGCCACACTCTCCAGCTCATCCCCACGACCACCACCACAACAAAGGAAAAAAAAAGATTTTAGAAAGAATATTTGATATTTTTGAAAAAATACTGAAAGTCATGGGAAAAGTCAGAATGTTTTTGGTCTGTACATATATTTTGTTCAATTTTTTATAAAGTTTGTCTTACACAGGGAAGGTGATTAGCCTCTTTTCAGTGGTTAGTGCCTCTAAAGGTCTGATTCTGGTTTTGTAATTCTATCTAGGCCGAAGAGCCTGATATGCTAGGCAATATGAAGTTATAGCATGTTTCTGAATAGGAAAATTGTGACAGATACTGCTAGTTGCCTGCTCAATATCTATTCCATCATCCTTGTTTACTAATGGAATCTGGATTTATCATTAGTCACTGCCCAACTAATTTTCCAGGCTCCCTTACAGCTGGTGGGGGTGGGGGTGGGTGGTAGAGGGGTGAGAGGTAGAAGGGCATGTTACACAGTTCTGGCCAATAAGAAGTAAGAGGAAATCTAGTGGGTGATTCTTTGATAGGGCTATTGCTGTTCTGATAAAAGAGTTAGACTCAGTTGGCACATGCCTTTTTCTTTCTTCGCAGTCTGGAATATGCATGCAAGGTCTCCATGCACAGCCATTTTGCAAGCATGAGGAGGAAAGCCATATACCAGGGATAGTGGAAAAGACACACTGTAGCAGCCTTAAATTGCCTAACTGTATTTCTTGCTAGGTAAGAAAAACAAACCCTTATTCTATTACAGTTTTCTTAAGCTTTCATTGCAATAGGAGTAGCATTTGGATTTTCATTAAAAATGAACAAAAATAATCCTAAGTGATACTGAAGTAACCTGTCAAAAGTAATAATCAAGAAAAATAATTCTAGCACATATGTACCAGACAGCTTAAAGTTGGGAGAAGAGTTAGGAAGATCGGTTGCAGTTATCCAGGGATAACATGATAAATGTTGTAGGAGAAACAGCAAGGAACCTTGAAAGTAAAACTTTAAAAATTAAATTCAACTAATGTGAAAGAGCCAACCAACTTATAAATAAGGTGAATGATTCAAGCCGAAAACTAAATGTAATTTAACAGAGGGAATTATCTTAGAAGTGAGGAAAGAATCAACAAAAGTCAATACATTAAATGTTTATTTAAAAAAAAAAAAACTGCTTTACTTCTCTGAGAAAAAAAAAACATTGTTAGTCATTGTCACCATTAGTGGGTTAGGAGACCACAAACTAACAACTAACAACATATCACTTTCTTTTGCCTCTTGGCAAATGTTTTTCTTTAGCACCTCTGCTGCTTAAGGCTAGAAGTCAAGCTCATGGTACTAAAAGAGCAGTTGGCAGTACTAACTTCAGAACAAAAACTCCATATGGGGTATTAATTCATAGCCTTGATTACAGACAGACATTAAGAGCCCCTCGTCTTCCCATGGCAATTGATGAAGTAATACAAATAGTAGTTACAAACAGCAGAAAATGCATTCCTAGCAGAAGGAATTATGTTATCCAACTCCTACATGGAAATGCAAAAGACAAAATGACGTCATTGGGGGAAGGGTAAACATAGTTTTCAAATTATAAAAGCATATATCTTGTGTAGCATGAGTAATTAACTAGTTTAATTTTACATAGTGAAAATTCAATCATTTATATATAGCCTATGGGAAAGTTTTTATATTACTCAAACCTAATCAAATTTCATACCATTCAGCAGTTAATATCACTTATATATGGCTATATGTCTCCATAGGAAGAAAGAAAAGCCCGAAATAGAGGATAATTGATAACGCTATACAGTAAAGCAATTCATTTTTTGAGCAAATTATATGCCATGGATAGCTACCATTTCCAAGAATTTCTGGTCTAAAGTACGTTGCACAAGGCTTAGTCTTGGCTGCCTGGAACATCAGAAAAACCATGACCACTTCACCTACATAGAAGAACAGAGTGACTTTTTCATATGCTTGCAGGAAAAAAAAAGTTTCCCTAACAGGGCAAGTATGAATTTAGGTTAGAAGTAACAATAAAAATTAGATTAATAGGGCCGGCCCGGTGGCGCACTGGAGAGTGCGCCGCTTGGGAGCGCAGCGGCGCTCCCGCCGAGGGTTCGGATCCCATGTGGAGACTGGTTCCCACTCACTGGCTGAGCGTGGTGCGGGCGCAACACCGAGGATTGCGATCCCGTTGCCGGTCCCCGGTATGGGCGTGACACTGAGGGTTGCGATCCCGTTACCGGCCAGTAAAAAAAGACAAAAAGGGGAAAAAAAATTAGATTAATAAATTACTTTCCTAGAAATCACAAAAGCCAAAGGCCATCTCTCTCTCTTACTATCTTATGCTCATGTAATCTTTCATACTATTGAACAGAGGCTGGTCTTATACCCCTAACACTGTTGCAATTTGATAAAAGCAAACATTAATAAATTTAACATTGTATCAATAGAACAGGGAAGAGAAGACAGTGGTCAATTTTTCTTGCAAAATAGTTTTGTCTGTTTTAGGGCTCTTGGAAATTCCAGGTTGCCCAAGCCAGTTAAGTGACACAGGCAGGATTCAAACCCTGATGTGGGCGTATTTAAGTTGATACCAGAAAGGATACCTAACTGCTAAAAGTTACGAAACATGAACTTGATTAGGTGCCTCCTGTATCCCTATAAAATGTTTTGTCAGGGTGATATTCTCATTCTCCACATTTCTATGCCCTGTTTCCAGTCTCACTCCTTTGTGCATATGTCATTGGCAGGTTTTGAAGGAAGAGGCGAGCATGCTCAGTTCAGCCCCTTCTGCTCTCTTCTCTTCAGATCTGGCTACCTATGCAGAAGTTCCATGCTGTTCTGCTCTCTGCCATGTAGGAAGAAGTCTGCAGTTCTATTCAGCTGTGCTAGTGGGTAGATCTGTGTAATTCAGGGATGAAACATTAGCAAGGCCAGCTGGCTGCAAATGTAAGGTCATGTTCTCTAATCAGCTTTGTCAGTAAGAAAAATAGTATTTGATCTCCCTTGTTCTGACTCCCTTGTTATCATTCAACTGGATCCAAATTCAGAAAGATAAATTCAGAAAATCTTTGGCAAAGGATACATAATCTATCTGTTCAGGAATAAAAATTCAGGAAAAAAAATTAGCCTTTTAACTATATATAGTATCATTTAGAGCTTGGAACTATTACTAAAGTAAAGATTAAAATCTTCCAAATGCACCTAACCTAATCATTGAGATTCTAGTAATAAATAATAATTAACAATCAAGAGCTGTTTTAAGTGTTTCATATGTATTAATTTATTTAAAATCTTCTGAACACTATGTACTACTATTAATCTCCATTTTATTTTATTTATTTATTTATTTTTGGCAGTTGGCCAGTATGGGGATCCAAACCCCAGATGTTGGCATTGTAACATGGTGCTCTAACCAGCTGAACTAACTGGCCAGCCCCCTAATCCCAATTTGCAGATGAGGAAACCAAGTAACTGAGAGGTTAAATACCTTGCCTATGGTCACATGGATAGGAAATGGTGAGAGACATTTTAAAACAGGTCAGGACACAGAGTCTGTGCTCTTAACTAGTTTTCTACAGTTTAGTGGGTCCTGAGGAGCATATTTTAAAAACTAAACAAAACAAAAAAATGTCAGAATGCACACAGAAAGTGTACTGTTTTGTGAAACGTTTGTTTTGGTTATGTGTGTGTCTATGAGAGTGAGAGGGTTAGGAGAGAGAAGAGAAAAAAGAAAGAGAGACAGAGACAGAAAGAGATGGAAATGTGTAAAATGTTTTTCTTATTGGGGTTAGAATCAAAAAAAAGTTTGAAAGCCACTGTTCTTAATTAATATACCATGCTATCTCCCCACAGGTAGGTGAATAGTCATAATTATTCTGTTAACAGACTAGTATAAAATTTACCCACCTCCCCTATAGTCTGACATACTAATAATCATTCCTAAACTACGATGCCATCAATACTTACTATTAGATAGTCTTGCTCTCTACAGTACTTCCACTGTTCCCAAATTGTGCAATATAGCACCCCCAGGAACCCACAGGGACACTGCAGAATATTTTAAATTCTGGGGGAAACACAGTGACCTTTCAGACAATATGCAAATTACTAGCTTTAGGTAGTCCACAGTTCAGTATGAGGTCTTGCTACATTATTCTTCATGATATTCTATCTTTGTGAAATTAAGTTTTTGATGGTTGCTGTGTGTCTTAGTCCATTCAGGCTGCTACAACAAAACATCATAAACTAGGTAGCTTACAAGCAACAGAGATTTACTTCTCATATCTCTGGAGGCTGGAAAGTACAAGATCAAGACACCAGAAGATTCGGTATGTGATGATGGCCCTCTTTCTGGTTCACAGATGGTGCCTTCTGGCTGTTTTTCTCACATGGCAAAAGAGGCAAATGAGTTCTCTGGCTCTCTTTTATAGGGACACTACTCCCATTCATGAGGGCTCCACCCTCGTGACCTAATCACCTCCCAAAGGCTGCACCTCCTAAAACCTTGGGGTTGGGATTTCAGCATATGAACTGTGAGTAAAGGTGCAGCACAGCGCGTGGTGACAGGGACAGAGGTCAGATGAGAGTCAGCAGCCGCTGACAGGTAATTTTTTTTCAGTTGAGGTTCTCTTTCTTCTTCAGCTGTAAGTTTTCTACTTCAATAGTCGCTGTTACTTCAAAGGCCAATTTCCCTGCACAGAACTCAATGTGGAACAAGAAATGAGGGTGGCAGTGTGCAGTCTGATTCCGAGGTCTGAAAACTGTGCAGCACCGACAAACACACATCCAATTAGTAAGTAACTGGTTATTTAAGAATGAAATTAAAATATTGCTTTTCTTTACATTTATTATTAATAATATGTATACTATTATTTTTTGTAGTGATTACAAAATTGTTAAGACAAACACTTAAATTGTACAGGCACTGTTAGGAACTGTCAGCTATTTATTTTGGCCTAGGAGTTATACAAAACTGACTGTGCCGGAACCAAGAAAGTTTGGGAACCTCTGCTCTACTATAAAGAAATGGACTTCCTTTAAGAAAGTTGTAAGATAAAATCTACCACTTAAGTTGGAAGACATTTCAAGCACTCTTTTACTTTGTGCACGTGGACCAACATAAATTGCCTTTGTTTTTCATTAAAATTTCCCATTATAATATGATTGAATATGAGCTCTTTTTTTGTTTATCTCAGGTCGTTATTTGCTGCTAATCTGCTGCAATACTCTGGGATCCTAGGGAAATTTGCCTATAAAGTAATGGCTACTATTCAAGGAAAAAGCTTACAGCTAAAGAAGAAAATGAACCTCAACTGCAAAAAAATTACACCTCAGCAGCTGACTCTCATCTGACCTCTGTCCCTGTCAGAGGCTAGGATAATGCCCTACCTTAAGAGCAATATTACTATTTTTAAAATAATGAAATAAGGTCTTATATATACACAATGATCATTCACTCAAATGTGACCATTGAGATTTATCTCCCGATGTTTTGAACAATGTTGTTAGTATTCAGATGGGATTTGCAACAAATCAAAGCTGCTACTGTTGACAGTACATTACAATAGAGTGCAATAATATACCATAATATTTTCATTTGGTACTTTCATTAGCCTACAGTTTAGTTCAGTTCTAGTAAATGAAATACACAGTACTTTCTAAGGTGAAAGCCTCCATTTCTAACACTGCTTTAAGAAGGTGAGAAGAGGAATACCAAAGAGGACATGAATCCTCTGACGTAAAAACCAAGTAAAAAAAATGCTCAATTTTAAATAAAAAATCTTGGGCAGCATAAAGGAATCATCAACTTATCTAAACACTGGTGACTAAAGGTACGCTTTGATATTAGTTTAAAATAAAAACAAAACACAGCTCTGAAAGCTTCTAATCCTTTAAAAGTGAAAACAAAGATATAATTATTAGCAGGATGCAATAGGGATGTACTCAGTGCTAAAAAGTGGTAGGAGAAGCAGAAGCTATAGCAAAGAAATTCCTTCAAACTAATGACATTCCAGAGTTAACAGTATGGAGGAGTCACTTCATTCAAAATTCACGTGCAACTTCTACTCAATCCCAACTACTAAAAAACAACAAATACTTTACATAACATGATTATAAGGTCTGTGGGCTCAAAATATTCTATACAACGCCACAAAGTGAGGGGCAGGGAATTGAAAAGAAAAAAAAATGCTGACTCATCTCAGAGTCAAATCACAAAGAACTTATTTTATGCAATACTTATTAAACTCAACTATTCCTTTATTCATTGGTCTGAAATCAGGTGACCTGATTAGCTATCATCAGGAAAAAACCAAAATCGATTTATCTTCCTTTTCAAGACAATCAATCCTGACAGAACCTGACAACAGCTGAGATTTGCTAAAATAGCTACCTTCTTAGTGATAAAAGAGATGGGACATTGAGGAGAACTGGCATGTTATAAATGGTCCCTAGAGCTGCTCTTGCTCTGCAGTCCGTAAGCACTTCCCAGAACAGTGGTTGGGAATAACAGAGCACTTGCCCACAGTATCCCCTATGAAACCTCCCAACTACAACCATACCAAAATATTTCTATTGTTTGCATATGTGTACATAAAAATTTATGCATATTGTGTAATTATCTGGATACTTTATAACACCACAATAGATAGAATAACAATAAAATGAGTGATTAACATACTCTTAATTAGCACAAACCCAATTGTAACATGTATACCTGTCTTGGTCAAGAAACTTTCTGATCAGGCCCTCTTTCACATCTGGAAGTTATTGACAGCTTTGCATCATGTTATTTCATCACAATAGGGCTTCAGCCCTAGCAAGTAGAGTTGTAGGATCTACTTTATAACAATTTAATCCGTCTCCTGGTGTCTTAGAATTGAAGTAGTAAGGGGTTTAGCTACATTAAATATGACAATAAAATAAAAATAAAACAAAAAATCAGACCTAGAAATAAAAAGAAAAGGCCTCCAGTACAATTTTACATGGAGCGATGGAAATACACAAGCATAGTGTGACTGTCTTATCTCTCCAGGAAATTTACTCCTCCAGTTTCTACTTCAATATTAACCGGTTGAGCAATTACTACATGGAACAAGCCCCTTTAACATCACCTGGTCTGCTTCCCAGCAGTGAGTTCCACTGCTAGGCTTGTCATGGCTCATTTAAATAGTACAGTAAATTCTCTCTATAAGTCTGCTCCCAGAGCTTACAGAGTTTAAGATATAATGAGATACGAAGGTGTTTACCATGAGGCAGAGTGGAACTCTGAGCCAAAGCAACAGGAACTGAATACCGTGAGCAGGCTGAGAACAGAATGTCTTTTTTTTTTTTCTTTAAAGTATACTGGAAAAATAAACTATTCCATAAGATTCACATAAAGCTTGGGTAAAGGTAAAACTTTAAGCAGAAGTTAACTCTTATGGAAAGTTAGAGAACAAAATAACATTGTGAAAATACAGAGGAGGAGCAGCAAGTACATCTTTCATCACTCCCTTTTGCTGCCTTTCCACATAAAACTGTGGCTCAAGAGAGTTGTGATTGACCCATCCCATAAGAAATGGCAAAAATATTGGAACAGATACTCTGTCTAAAAAGCAGAATCAAGAGCCAGCCCAGTGGCGCACTGCTACAGTGCGCTGCTTGGGAGTGTGGCGGCGCTCCCGCCGAGGGTTCGGATCCCACATACAGACGGGTTCCCGCTCACTGGCTGAGCGAGGGGCGGGCGCAGCACCGAGGGTTGCGATCCCGTTGCCGGTCCCAGTCCGGTACGGGCGCAACACTGAGGGTTGCGGTCTGTTGCCGGACACGAAAAAAAGAGACAAAAAGGAAAATAAAATAAAATAAAATAAAAAGCAGAATCAAAATCCATGGGATAGATTTTGAAGACTTCAGAAAAGAAAAGTATGTAAAAGAAAATAATGGCTGACAAAAATTGGAGAGGAGAAAAGGAGAAAAAAACTAACAGAATAAAAATAAATTTAGTTTCAAACTGGAACTTACACTTCTGATAAATATTGTGAACCCAACATAAAAGGACCTTCCCGTCTTGCTCCAAACTCATAAAAATACTGAGTAAAATAGAAAATAACAACTAGGTATCAAGCATTAGGTAAACCAGGAGAAGTGCCAATAATGAAGAAAGAACTCAAAGTCAGAGAGAGCACTGAGAGAGATTAAGCAGAAATGGCTTGGTGGGCGTGTGTGTGTAAAAAACTGGGTTATAGGCATTCACAGCTAAGGACAAGAGAGGAGAGTCTAGGATTCAGACTCAGAGGCAGATGGAATTAACCTCTCTATATAAAGTTAGAGAAAGTCACAAAGATTGGCTCTATCTGTAAAGACAGAGACCTTTAGAAAAACTGTCTACAGCCTAATGAATCAGCAAAGACTCTAGGACTATGAGTGGGAAAAAGATCACTTAAGAGAAATCAATGGCTTTTGAGAGACAAACAGAATCCCAAGCACAGAAATTAACATCAAAACTGGTACAGAAATAGTGAATGTATTGGGTCCCAACAGAGACAAACTCAGAGCTGATCAGCAGGAACAGGAGTCCCATGGAAAGTAGGTCCACAGCAAATAAGCTCATAATCAAAGATTACCAACCATGTGAGAAAACAAATCCCATGAGGGAAAGTAGAGTCATAACCAATAGGAGACTTCACATTGTAAAAACTAGAAATAACAGAACTGCAATAAAGGGCCTTTAAATAAATATACCAGAAGTTCTCCTAACAGAATGCCATGTATCAAACTCTCCAAATTAATCTATATCCTCTTTATCCATAACAATGAGTTTGCCGATGTCTAAGGCACATTGAAAGACTGCAAGGAGGAGGCCACTGTAGAACACAATCTACTGGATGCCTGACCATCATCCTTACTCCCACTTCCTACCTTTGTCCTTCCAACTTTTTTCATGAATCTACTCCTTCCACAGTGTGACTCAAAGATAAAGACTCCATCTCTAGACCTCAGAGGGAGACACTGATTAGTCTAAACCAAAAAAGGTAATCCTACTTTTCCTTCCCAAGGACTTGGGATGTGACTCAGTCTGGCCAAGTAGATATTGAGTAGAAGTCTACTGTTGGAGGAGGCAGGAGAGAGGCACTTCTAAGGAAAGTTTTCTTATACCTAAGAAAGAGACCCAGGAACACCTGGAAATAGTGGCATCAACCTGATACCAGCCTGAGGATAAAATCAACGTACAGTCTAATGCCAGCACACTTGGTCGGCAAATAATTTAGAAAATCTCTCTGTAGCTGTCTTTATGCCTCCTGTGCTTTTCTTTTATATACTATGTTTTCTCACCACCATGCAATAATACTGTGAAACCAACAATGACCACCTCTCCCATACCCACTCGTTTTATGAAGTGAAATGACCATACCCTAGAAAACACACAGGTCAAAAAGAAAGGCTCAGGAAACCAAAAGACTTTTATAATACACACCCACACAAATCTCTCTATATAAAACCTAGGATATAGGTGATGAACTTCTAAGAGAAAAATTAATAGCCTTCTATTATGACTGAAAATATTTCAAAATTCAAGTAACTTGGAAAAAATAAGCATGGTAAATGTGAAGAAAATAAGGAAAAAATAATAAAACAGAGACCGATGGAGTAAAAAGAACAAAAACAAAATAGAGTCAACAAAACCTAAATCTGGCTCCTTAAAAAGAAATATAAAATAGACAAACCTCCAGCAACACTGAACAAGAAAAAAAGATAAAAGTAACAAAGTGGAGAAATGAAAAACAGGACATAAATACAGTACAGATTTTTAAAGCTCTTATGAATCAGAAATGACAGCAATGGACTGTTAGGTAAGTGAGAAATAAAATTCTATCGCAGCAAGCCACTGAAAGTTTGGGGTTGGTTTTTACAACGTTGACCAGATAGGCCTGAGGGGCCGCTTCCCCACACGGGCTGCGGACGGCTGGGGGTTCCCAGCGAGCCATGACAGGAAAAACCTGCGGCTCTGCCAGGGATGTTTTTAAAGGTGGACTAGCCTTCTCCACTTCTTCAGGTGCTGCTTTCTGTCCATCAGCTAAACTTTGGCGGGTTTTATTCTATTGTGGTTGGAAAATATGCTATGATTGACCTTCCAGTCAAGATGGCTGAGTAGACAGTCCCTAGTGTCACTCTCTCCACAAATCAACTAATTCACAACTATTAAAAAACAATGATAGGGCCAGCCCCGTGGCGCACTGCTACAGTGTGCTGCTTGGGAAGCGCGGTGGCGCTCCCGCCGAGGGTTCGGATCCCACATGCAGACCGGTTCCCGCTCACTGGCTGAGCGAGGCGCGGGAGCAACACCGAGGGTTGCGATCCCGTTGCCGGTCCTGGTCCAGTACGGGGGCGACACTGAGGGTTGCGATCCGTTGCTGGACATGGAAAAAGACAAAAAAAAAAAAAAAAAAAAAAAAAAAA
>NW_007728781.1:130834-182810 GCF_000696425.1 Galeopterus variegatus | reverse complement strand
GAAAAAAAAAAAAAAAAAAAAAAAAAAAAAAAACAATGATAGCCAAGCTGGGTTCGCTAGAACTCAGGGGAAGAAAAGGACAGACCTATGGAGTGCATAAAGGTGGAAGAAGTCACGATGAGAGAAAGAAAAAAACCTCTCTGACTGTTTCGAGCCCTGGCTGCTTCCAGGCTGGAGCTACTGAGTGCACAGAGCAGGAACTGGCAAAAGCCATAGCTGTGCCCTTTAGATGGAGTTACTTGGAGGCAGCAGGGGAGAAGAAGGCCTTGGTGGCCCCCAGACCAGCAAGACCACTAATAGGGTTCCCATAGACCTACATAGGAGAAAGGAGCCACACAACTGAAAAAAAGGATCCACTCTGAGGCCAGTGAGTCACTGCAAGGTACCAGCATAGAGCCCATCCCATGGGAAGTGTCTGCAGCATGGGAGGTGGGGGAGATGAGCCCACTGGGAGAACACTGGGACACAGCAAGGAAAGCTGATTTACACCCCAGTCAGCATAAGACCACTCAGAGGTGACTGGTCAGGAATACAGAATTGCATGGGGTGCTGTTTGATGAAAAGACTCAGGCCCAGACCAGTGTTTCTACACAACCCAGGTGCACTGGATCTCACTAAACCAGGAAGTACCTATAAAGTCAACCATTAAAACCTGAGCTACATAAAAAGCCTTCCCCAGGGAATTAACAGCAAAGCAGCAATTTAGCTCAACCACAGAGCTCAAGTACTAGTCCCCACAGGAAGTTCCCCCACTTTAGAAGTAAGCAAAAGACAACAAGTTAGTTTCAGCACAGAGTTTAAGTGGTGCGAACAGTATATAATCCAACACAGAACTGAAAGAAAAAACAGAGTACCCACAAACAGAGACAAAGTTTGATATTAATTAGTAAAGGTCCCGTTTCACCAAAGAACACCTATAACACCTCGAAGGACCAGAAGTCCTCTGGGCTACCAAAGGGGGGACAACCAGGCACACCACCAGTGTCACGGGACCTACTTAGGGTCTGGAGGAGTGGAGCCAGGAACCATATGCTGTGCCCACAACCAGGCACACCTCCAGCACCATGGGGCCTGCCCATGGCCCAAAGGTATGGATCCTGGGACCAGAGCCTCCACCCACTACCAGGCACACTCCCAACACCACAGGTCCCGCCTGGTGTCCTGAGGTATGGAGCCAAAGTCTTGACCCCCTTCCAAAATCAGGCACACCACAAGTGCTGCAGAGCCCACCCAGGGTCCTGAGGTATGGATCCATGGATCGGGATGCCCAAAACATCCCTTCCATGTGGATGGCCTACCATAGCCACCACAATAACCACAGCTCCTGTGAAAGCAGCTAGACACCACAACCACCATGCAGATGGTCTGCCAGCTATTGGAGTGCACTGACACAGGAGAGTCACCCACAGAGACCGAAGAAAAGAATAGAATGTCTCTCTCCACAAAGCTCATTCCAGAGTGACAGAAGCAGTATCTGCTCTATGATAATATTGGAGGACCTGAACACACCTCTCAGCATTGGATAGATCACTGAGGCAACAAATCAACAGAGTAACCATTACTCTTTCAAAAGGAAAGAAGAAATCTAGGGTAATCAGAGCAGGGAGAGGGGAAAGAGTTGGGATGGGGAGAGATTGGACAAGGGGCATAAAGAATAAGTATGATTTGTAACAATATATATGCCAGTAATCTTGATTTGATCAACATGTCAGTGTTGAACCCCCAAAATATGTATAATCAATTATGACTCAATAAAAATTAAAAAAAAAAAAAAGAAAGTTTGGGGTTGGTTTTTTACAGCAGCTTGTGCCACTAATAAAACTAATTAAGGTATACAGTAGCAAATTTTTAAAAATAGCCTTTGTACATGCCAGCAATTAAAAAAATGAGATAATTTAACAAAAAAATATCATTTATGATAGCAAGTGAGATATCTAGAAATAAATCTAACAAAGATGTGTAAGAACTTTTATACTAAGAAAATGCACAAGATACTAGTGAAGGTCATAAAGAAAAACTAACAGACAAATAGGTCATGTTAGTGGATAGCAAGACTCAATGCTATAAAATTATATAATTTTGCGTAAATTAGTCTATAACATCAATGTGAATTCCTGTTAGAGTCCAAAAAGAATTTCTTTAAAGGAAATACTCAGCGTCATTACAAAATTCATTTGAGAGTAAAAGTTCCAGACAGTTCAAACAAAGAACACTGAGATATGTTCTACTACATACCAAAACTTACCTGCAAAACAGTAAATAAAACAGTAATGAACTAACACAGCAATAACTAATAGGTAAATGGAAAACTATACAGAGCCTAGAAACAACTCAAGCACATATGGGACCCTTATTATACTACGTGGTACTTATAACTGACTTTCCACATGGAAAAACTAAAATAAAAGACTTTCTGGTTGGGCCTGAATGTCGCCTGCATGTGTCGGATTGTTCACTGGGAGGAGAAGGGGAGGAAGAGGGTACTTACTGTTGGAAACCTCCAGTCAAGATGGCAGAACAGATGGTCCCCAGTGTCACGCTCTCCCACAAATCAACCAATTTACAACTATAAAAAAGCAACACAGCCAAGCCGGGGCTGCTAGAGCACAGGGGAAGTGGAAGAAAGACCTATGGAGTGCATGAAGGTGGGAGAAGCCACGACGAGAGAAAGAAAAAACCACTCCTCCTGTTTGGAATCCTGGCCACTTCCAGGCTGGAGCTGCTGAGTGCATGGAGCAGGAGCTGGCAAAAGCCACAGCTGTGCCCTTTGAATGGAGTTGCTTGGAGGTGGCAGGGGAGAAAAGGGCCTTGGTGTCCCCCAGGCCAGCAAGACCACTAACAAGGCTCCCATGGACACACATAGGAGCAAGGGACCACAACAACTGAAAGAAAGGAGCCACTCAGAGGCTGGTGAGTCATCTCAAGGGACCAGAGCACGGCCTGTCCCATGGAAGTGTTTGGAGCATGGGTGGTGGAGGAAACAAGCCCACCATGGGAACACTAGGGCACAGCAAGAACAGCTGATCTGCCCCCCAATCAGCATAGGACCACTCAGAGGAGACTAGTCAGGAATATAGAATTGCATAGGGTACAGCTTGATGAAAAGACTCAAGCCTGGACACCAGAGTTTCTACACAACCCAGGTGCACCAGATCTAACTAGACCCAGAAGTACCTATAAAGTTAACCATTAAAACCTGAGATGCACAAAGACTTCCCTAGAGAATCAGCAGAAAAGCAGCAATTTAGCTCAACCACAAAGCTCAAGTACTGGTTCCCACAGGAAGTTCCCCCATTTTAGAAGTAAGCAAAGGACAGCAGCAATTTAGCTCAACCACAAAGCTCAAGTACTGGTTCCCACAGGAAGTTCCCCCATTTTAGAAGTAAGCAAAGGACAACAAATTAGTTCCAGCACAGAGTTTAGGTGGTGGGAACAGCAAATAATGCAACACAGAACTGAAAGAAAAAACAAAGTACCCACAAAGAAAGACAAAGTTTGATATTAACTAGTAAAGGTCTCATTTCACCAGTGAATACCTATAACACCTAAAAGGACAGGAAGTACCCTGTGCTACCAAGCCAGAAAGTGGGGAGGGCCGGGGGCCTCAGCCACACCCCCAACCAGTTCCGAGGGTGGGGGCTAAGGGTCTCAGCCACACACCCCTGACACACGCAATCACCCCAGCAACAACCACTGAACTGCCTCAAGAAGTGCCCCAAGCTCTCCTAAGCTGGGGCAGCTGGGGACTGAGGGCCTTGGCCACGTCCCCCAACATGCACAACCAGCCCAACGATGACCACTGAGCCACCACAGGAAGTGCCCTGGGCTCTCCCTATCTGGACTGGTGGGGAGCCAAGGGTCTTGGCCACATCCCCCCGATATGTGCAATCAGCCCAGCAACGACCACTGAGCCACCTCAGGAAGTGCCCTGGTTTACCGAGCTAGGGTGGTGGGGAGTGATGGCTTTTGCCACACCCCCCTGACATCTGCACCCAGCCCAGCAATGACCAAGCCACTGCTGGAAGCCCCCTGGTCTCCCCTGTGTGAATGAGGGGGGTGCCACAGGCCTCAATCCTGCCCCTCCTCCTTCTTCCATTCCATTTCCTCCCCTTTCCCCTCTCCCCTCCCTCGCAACTGCTCTGCAACATCTTCATAGAATGTTAAAAAAATAATATTAATAAAATTAAATAAATAAAAGACTTTCCTCAAGCCAAACATTTCAGATATATTCAAACCCTACACATGAAAACAAAACTTTAAGACATATATAAAGAACTCTATTAAAATGTTATCTCTTCCAGGATGCTTTATGAAAAGATGTACCCCACTCACACTGGCTGTTTATGTTTACAATCATCCATAGAACCCTATGCTTTGCTCTATAATACAATCCTTTTTCACAATACATTGTGTGTATATAAGTCTGTGAGTTCCCTAAAGGTAGGGAACACATCACCTCAATAAATATTTTATCCACAGTCCCTAGCACAGTTTTGGAGCATATAGTTAGTAAGTCCACGAACAAGGTAGAAATAGTTTTAAATGCTCTAAAAAACAAAATGAAACAAAACAAAACAAAGAGCTAAGTGACACAGGGACAAAAGTTGACTGAGAAGATTTAGGCAGGTTTCTTTATATGCAACGTGATTTGGTGTGAGCTGTAAGAAAAGGGTGGACCTTAAAAGGTGAAGTTACAGAAGAAACATTTAAGAGAGAAGAACAGTTTCAGCAAAAGCATGAAGAAAGGAAAATACAAGGTAAGTTTGAATATTAGATATTTCTGGAGAATGGAGACAAGAAATATAAAAGGATATAAGCAAGAAATGTATCTAGGGAGAAAATTATGGAGATTCTGAAGGCTTCTAAAACCAAGTGCAATGTAATTAGATTAATATTCCTAAAGAAAGCAGGAAACTTATTTCCATTGAGCAACCTGTGTATTTGAAAGGTCACTGTATTAGTCCATTTTTGTTGCTTACAACAAAATACCTAGAACTGGATAATTTATAAAGAAAATAAAATGTACTATTTACAGTTTCTGAGGCTGGGAAGTCCCTTGGTGGTGGCGACAGTGACAGCAGAATATAACATTGTGAAAATGGCAGAGCAGAGAGAGACTAACTTCCTCATTCGCTCTCTCTTTAATAGCCTTCAGAACCACGCCCATGACCTCCATTTTTAATCCATTCACTGTGCACGGTCCTACAATCTAATCACCTCTTCAAGGCCCTGACTTTCAATTACTGCAGGATTCCCACCCTCTTAACACTGTCACAGTGGGGGTCAAGTTTGGGGGGGACACTCAATCCATGGCAGGCAGCATAGTACTTTTATCCAGTTCATATTTGATTCTGTGTTGTGAAATTATACTACTCCCCCCAAAGATGAAAAAAGGAAATAAATTAATATTTCTAATATGTGCCTTTTACTGAAAAAAAAAAAAAAGTAGTGACAATGAATAGAGATCTTGATTCTTTTTTTAAAACGATGCAAAATAATATCCATACATATATCTGAATCAATCATACTTTTTCTGAGAGAAGAGAACTATCCTATTTTAACCATCTCTCACCCTTTTCATAATTTTAATCCCCAACTCCAGGTTTTGAACTCTGTATAAAAGTAAACACTGAGGATTAGAAAGGTTTTACTAATAAGCTAAGAAAATATACAAAAAATATGAACAAGCGAAGACAGTAAGACAAAAACAAGAAATACTGAAAGAAAAGGAAGTTACGGAGGGTAGATGTAGCCAAAGACAAAGAAAGCAAAGCCAAGGGGGCCACAATATATCTGCAGATACTTTGAGCTAGATAAATAACACTAAACACAATGCCAGAGCCCTGAATAGGCAGATGCATTCTTGTAGTTTTTCTCCAGATGTGTACACTCCACCTGTGAAACTCAAACTTAATTTCAAGATCAAGCGTGTTTGCCATCCTTGCTAACTAGTAACCACCTTGCTCTAAAAAGTAACAGAAAAATTTCTAACCAGAAAAATGCATGGTTATAAACGTTATGAACGCACTGAGGAGAAATAACTTCACTCTGTATGGAAAATTATACCAATGTTGATGGGGTGTTATAAGAATGTCATTCTGTGGGGAAAAAAAAAAAGGCAAAGAAGAGAAAGAATGAGGTTTTCACATGCACTGCAACGTTAGCTTCCGCTAAAAACATGCTCATCCGTTTTCCTTCTGAGAATGGCTTATGTGTAAAATTGACAAGTAAATCACAAATATTTTCCACAGCAACTGTTCCTCACCAAATAAGCATCTTTTACTTAATTTCCTAAAATCTTAAACCAGAGAAAAAACATGAACTCTGGGTCTATACAATGCCCAATCTGTCCTGAAGATCTGACTTGGAGGAAGGACGAACAGTATAGAGGCTTTTAAAAACCATCAGTTTTTGGCTACATATCCTCTTAGAATATTTACTTGCTTTCACTTTGAGGATAAAATATTCAATATAATTCAAAAAACATTTACTGAATGACAATTATGTGTTAGGCATTATGCTTGTTTCTGGGGATTCAAGATAAGCAACAATTCTGAATGTCAAGCATGTGGAGGAAGATAATAAAAGCCTGCAAATAAATGACTACAGTACGAGGTAATAAATCCTATAGAAACACAGATAAAATAGAAAAATAACTATCATTTTGTAAAGTATTTTGTGCAGGACTTTACAAACGATAGTTAATTTTCTATTAACTATTAACTAATTATTTTCTATTAACTATTACTATTTTTATTATTAATATAATTAATTATATTAATAATTTTCTATTAACTATTAATTATTTTCACATAAATACTTTTTATGTTTATCATTGAGTTATTTTCATTTTATTAATGGTATCTTTTAAGAACAGCTTTTAATTCTCATGTCCAATTTACTAATTTTTCTTTTATGGTTAGTGTATGTCATGTACTAAGAAATTTTTGCTTACCCCAAGTTTCTTATCTTCTCAAAGATATATTTAGGGTAATTCTGGTCTCATAAGCTTAATTGGAAAGTATTTTCACTTTCTCTATTTTATGGAGGAGTTTCTCTCAGATTGGTATCATTTCTTGCTTACACATTTGGTAGAATTCAACAGTAAAGCCATTTGGGCTTGGAGTTTTCCTTGCAAGAATGTTTTTGGTTATAAATTAAATTTCTTTGATAGAGGTCTGCTCGTTTTTCTATTCCTTCTTGAGCCAGTTATTATAGGTTGCATTTTTCAAGGAATTTGTGCATTGTATTTAATTTATAGAATTTATTGGCATAAAGTTGCTCAAAATATTCTCATTTTTAAAAATGTCTTTAGAATCTGGAGTGATATTCCCTCTTCTAATCCAGGTACTGGTAATTCATGTGTATTCCTATTCCCTTGATCAGTCTTGCTCGGGATCCACAGTTTTATTAATTCTTTGAAAAAACATGGTTGATTTTGTGAATTTTCTGTGTTGTTTATCTGTGTTAGTCCATTTCTGCTGCTTTTAACAGAAAACCTGAAGCTGGGTAATTTATGAAGAAATTGCATATATTTCTTACAGTTTTGGAGGCTGTGAAGTCCACAGTCCAGGGGCACATCTGGTGAGGCAACCATGGCAACCATGGTGTCACACTGCGAGAACTGGCTGAGCAAGGGATAGCTAAACTTCTTGCTCTCCTGATAAAGCCATCAGAACCACACTCATTACTCTATAAACGGATCAATTCATTCCCAAGGGCACAGTCCTCACAATCTAATCACCTCTTATAGGCCCCACCTTTCAACCACCATCAGATTTCCCACCCTTTCAGTGCTGTTACAATGGGGGTCAAGCTTCAATGAGTTTTAGGGGACATTAAACCCACATCAGTCTGTTTTCTATTTCTTTGATTTCTGCTATATTTATTATTTCCTTATTTCTATTTACTATGGTTTAATTTGCTTCTTTTTCTAGTTTCTTAGTGGAGAAATCGATTACTAGACTTAAGCTTTTCTTCTTTTCGACACAGGCATTCAAAGGCATAAATTTCACTCTAAGCACTACTTGAGCTGCATAATACAAAATTTCACCTTTGAATTTTCCTTTTCCTTCGGTTCAAAATAATTTCTCATATTCCTTATGACTTTTTCTCTGAATCATTATTATTAACTTCTAACTTAATTCCATAGCGGTTAGAGAACAATTCTGACATATTTCAGTTTTCTGAAATTTACTGAGACTTACTTTTACGGCCCAGCATTTGGCCTGTATTAGTGAGTTTTTCCATATGTTCAC
This sequence comes from Galeopterus variegatus, assembly GCF_000696425.1. Taxonomy (NCBI): domain Eukaryota; kingdom Metazoa; phylum Chordata; class Mammalia; order Dermoptera; family Cynocephalidae; genus Galeopterus; species Galeopterus variegatus. Next base: position 174,552 of record NW_007728781.1, on the reverse strand, counting down.
TAATATTAAAACATATATTGTTCAGTTCTTAGATATCGTGTTCTAAAATGTTAAATAAATAAGTTACAGTCTTCAGATCTTCAATGTTTTTACTGTTTTTTTGTTGTTTGTTTACTAATTCCATCAATTTCTTTCTTTCTTTTTTTTTTTTTTTGTCTTTTTTGTCTTTTTCCGGGTCCGGCAATGGATCGCAACCCTCAGTGTTGCCCCCGTACCTGACCGGGGACCGGCAACGGGATTGCAACCCTCGGTGTTGCTCCCGCGCATCGCCCAGCCAGTGAGCGGGAACCGGTCTGTATGTGGGATCCGAACCCTCGGGCGGGAGTGCCGCCGCGCTTCCCAAGCGGCGCACCATCCAGTGCGCCACCGGGCCGGCCCCTAATTCCATCAATTTCTGAGAAATAGAGGTTAAAATCTCCAGTGATGACCGATGACTATAGATTTGTCTATTTTTCCTTTGTAGTTCTGTCAGTTTGTCCTTCATGAATTTTGAATTAGGTGCATACACATCAAGGATTATTACGCCTTTCTGATGAAGTGTCCCCTTTATCATTATACTGTGTCCTTCTATACCTCTGGGAACACTCTTCATCTGAAGTCTCCTTTGTCTGGTAATAATATAACTATACTTAGGATTACTATTTCATATGATGACTGCTTCCAAGGTCTACTTTTTTCCATTCTTTAATTTCAGTCTATCTGTGTTTATCACAGTGTAGGTCCTGTAGACAGCATATAGTCTGCCCTTGCTTCTTTTTTAAAAACGTCCTAATAATCTCTGTCCTTTGATTGGAATATTTAGTCCATTTCACTTTTATATAAATTTGACAGGGTTGAATTTATGTGTCTTATAAATTTGTTGCTCCTGTTCTTTCTTCCTCTATTATTCCTTTTCTGCCTTTTTCTTCTGGGTAAATAAATCTTTTTAGCATTACGTTTTATTTCCTCCACTGGCTATTCAGACTTTTATTTTTGTTGTTATTTTGGCAACTGCTCTAACAATATGCATCTTTTTTCTTTTTCTTTTTTTTTTTTACTTCCAGCCTTAACATCAGTTTTTTTTTTTTAATTGAAACACAGTTGATTATACATATTTGTGGGGTACAAGTTGAATATTGATACCTGAGTATAAAATGTGACGATCAAATCAGGATAATTAGTATACCCATCATTATAAAACATAATCAGTCTTTGTGTCCATTAACCAATTTCTCGCTAACCCCTTACCCCTTTCCCATCTCTAATAACCACAGATCTGTTCTCTCTTTATGAAAGTTCAACTTATTATTGTGATTGTTGTTTCTTTCTTTCAGGAGTGAAGCCATCCAGTCCTGGCCTGCTGAATACAGCTTCAATCTTGTTGCTCATTATTGGTCTGTTCGGGTTTCCTATTTCTTCTTGGTTTAGTTTTGGTAGTTTCTTTGTGTCCAGAAATTTATCCACTTCTAACAGGTTTTCAAATTTTGTAGGTGTATAGTTGTTCATAATAGTCTCTAACGATTCTTTGTATTTCTGTGGTATCGGTTGTAATGTCTCCTTTTTTGTTTCTGATTCTTGTTCTTTGGGTCTTCTCTCTTTTTTCAGTTAGTCTAGGTAATGGTTTGTCTATTTAGTTCATCTCAAAAAACCAAATTTTTGTTTCGTTGATCCTTTGTAATGTTTTTAGACTCTTTTTCATTTAGTTTTGCTCTGATCTGACATATTTCTTTCTGTCTACTAATTTTGGGATTGGATTGTTCTTGTTCTTTTGGTTCTTTAAGGTGTAATGTTATGTTGTTTATCTGAAGTCTTTCTACTCTCTTGACATAAATGTTTATTGCAATAAACTTCTCTTTCACTACTGCTTTTGCAGTATCCCATAGATTTTGGTATGATGTGTCTATTTTCATTAGTTTCAAGAAATTTTCTGATTTCCTGTTTAATTTCATCCTTGATCCATTAGTTGTTCATGAGCATGTTGTTTAATTTCCATGTACTTGTATAGTTTCCCAAGTTTTGCTTGTTAGTGTTTCCAGTTTTAATCCATTGTGGTCTGAAAAGATACTGGAAATAATTTCAATTTTTAAGAAATTTGCTGAGACTTGATTTGTGACCTAACATGTGGCCTACCCTGGCCTTCTCATCATGTACTGATGAGAAAAATGTATATTCTGTTGTTGTTCAATAAAATGTTCTGTAGACGTCTGCCAAGTCCAATTAGTCTATAGTGTAGTTTAATCTTGTGTTTCTTTGTTGATTTATTGCCTAGATGATCTGTCCAGCACTGAGAGGGGGTGTTCATGCTGATATGAGTGACACTGGGTTGGATCTTCGAGGTCATGGGCAAGATCTCAAGCTGTTGGGAGAAGCACCTAAATACTCTGTTGCTCCTTGGCTGAGGTGGGTGATCCTGAGCAGCATCACTGGCACCCCAGCTAGTGTCCTGTGACCTTGATAGGTGCTCTGGGGTGATCTGAAGGTCCTCAGCTTAAATGGACAACCTGTGTGGGGTTCCTGGGGGGTGGGATTAGTTACTTAGGCTTTGAGGGGAATAATGGGGTGCTAGACAGCCCCTCCACTGGAGTGGGTGACTCTATGGTGTCACTGGGTATCTGGGCAGAGCCCTGTACCCTAATGGAAGGCACTGAGGAACTTTGTAGCTTCGCTGTTGAAGTAGACAATAGTGAGTGGGATCATTCAATTTGTGTGGATCCCTGTACCCTCAGGAGAAACACTGGGATGGTCCAAAGTATCACTGTTGAAATGGGGCACTCTGGGTGAGATGTTAGCAGTTTCAGGTGGGATCCTTCACTCCCAAAAGGGAAGCTGGGGCAGTCCAGAGCAGTTCAGCTGCAGTGGCCACTCTGAGTGAGGATGCTGTGGCTGTGGACAGGCCCCTGTGACCCTAGGACTGTTACTGGGACACTCTGGATCTCCTCAGTTGGGGTGGGCTGCCCCACGTGAGGTTGCTGGGCCTGTGGATGGGCTGCTGTTACCCCAAGAGAGATGCCATATCCCTCTGAAGCCCCTTGCTGGGGTGAGCAGTCCTGGGCAGGCTCACTGGTGCTACAGGTGTTTGTGCCTGAGAGAGGTGCACCAGTCCTCTACTACCTCTTCATGGCTGCACAAATTGCAAGGGCACCTCAACAAAGAAGGTTGGGTTGCCAGCAGTGGCTAGATGCCAGATTAGGCAGTTTTCTGACTCTCTAAAGTGTGCACACCAACCCCCTGTGTCCTGAGGGTGGCACCCTTGCTGCACTGGACCTCCTGTTCCCAGGCTCAGGATGCAGCATGGAATTGGGTGTAGGCAACCCCGTTCAATAATGTGGCCACAGGGGAGTGAAACTGCTGCCAGGGCCAGACTGGTATGGTCTCAGGTGTTGGGGCTGATCTCAAATCTGTGACCACTGCAGAAGCTCAGGGCCTGGGGGATGGGCACAATTTAGTGCATGTCCCTCCCCAGGTCAATTCAGTTGCATGTGCCACCAGGAGTTCCCAGCATAGGCACATGGCCACAGTGGTTGCCCCTGAAAGAGGCATGTGGGTTCTTCTCCCCTTCCTCCTGGCTATAAGCACTGTATGGTGGGCATCCTGCTAATATAGACAAGGTCACCAGCCATGGACACTGGACCTGAATAAGCTGCTTTCTGGGTCTGAAGGGTGCACACACTGACCCCCTCCATTCTGAGGGTGGCACCTTAACTGCACTGGACTATCTGTTCCCAGGCACAGGGCCGAAGCCAAATCTAGGGTGTCGGGACAGATCCAGGTCCAAAGTTTGCCATAGCAGTATGAGACCTGGGAGGGGGTGAGGGCAGCTCTGCATGAGTCCCTCCCCAAGCCAGTGTAGCAATACATGCCCACAGCAGTTCCCACCATCAAGTACATGGCTGCAAGCACAGTGCAGATTAACCTATGAGCTGGGTCACCAGTTTGCTCACCTTCCTGTGGTCAGAAACTGCTCTGGGTTGGTGGTAGGCAGTAGCCAACAATTTTTCCATTCTGTTTATGACTATCCTGAGTTTCTGCACTCACCAATATCTCCAGTGCTCCCTCGATGTGTTCCTGCTCCCTCATTTGTTTTTCTCATCCAAATGTAGCTGTGCAGTGGATGTGTTCTCCATCTTTGTGGGAGAGATGAGCACTGTCTCCTTCTAGTCAGCCATCTTGCTCCACCTCCCCCCCTACATATGCATCTTAACTTATCAAATCTATTTAGATTAGAAATTGTACCACTTCGGGCTGGCCCGGTGGCGCACTGCTACAGTGCGCCGCTTGGGAAGTGCGGCGGCGCTCCCGCCGAGGGTTCGGATCCCACATACAGACCAGCCGCTCACTGGCTGAGCGAGGTGCGGGAGCAACACCGAGGGTTGTGATCCCGTTGCCGGTCCCGGTCCAGTACGGGCACGACACTGAGGGTTGCGATCCGTTGCTGGTCACGAAAAAAGACAAAAAGAAAAAAAAAAAAAAAGAAATTGTACCACTTCACATCTGGCACTTCATATTTTCTGCTTCACAAATGTAACCACCTTATAACAATATAATTCTACCCCTGTGCTCTAACCAACTGAGCTAACCAGTCACCTTAATTTTTTTCAGTACTTTAAAAGAAGTTCCATTCTCTTTGGACCTCCAATGTTTTTTATAAGAACTCAGCTATCAAAGTTTCCCTTTATACACTATGTCGTTTTTCTCTGCTTTTGTTTTTTCCTTTATGTTTTATCCCCAGCAATCAGATAATGATGTGTCTAGTTGTGGTTTTCTTTGTATTTATCCTGCTTGGTTTCACTGAGTTTCTGGAATCTGTAAATCAAAGATTTATGTTTTTAAATCAAGTTAGAAAAATATTTTGGCCATTATTTTTCACATTTTTTTCCTGCCCTGTTCTCATTCTTTTATCTTTCTAGTGTTCCAGTTACCTATATGTTAGTTCATTTCATATTGTCCTACATGTCACTGAGGCTCTGTCCATTTTGTAAAAATCCTTTCTCTCCCCATTCTTTCCATGAAATAATTTCTATTCATGTGTTTTAAAGCTCAATGGCTGTTTCTTTTGACAGCTCTAAGTTGCCATAAAGACCATCTAGTAAATTTTTCATCTTTTTCAGTTCTCAAATTCCCATTTTTTAATTGTCCTTTCTCTGCTGACATGTCCTATCTGTTCCATCATCAAGACAACATTTTCCTTTATTTCTTTAAAGTATATTTATAAGACTGCATTTAAAGTGTTTTCTGTTAAATAAAATATTAGAACTTCTCTGAGGTGATTTCTACTACATGCTTCTTTTCTTCACTACAGGTCATATGTTACCATTTCTTTGCATGTCTGGTAATTTTAAAAAGTTCAATAAAAGATATAGCAAACAATATGCTATAAAGACTATGGGTTCTATTCGCTTCTTCTGAAGGGCAATGATTTCTATTCTTGATGTTATTCAGTTAATAGTTAACTTCTTGAACCTGTGTAGTCTTGAATTTATCTTTATAGGCTGATCTTTTGAAAAGTCAGGGTATTTGCCAGGCCTCCTATCTTGGTGGAACTCATCTCCAAATACTGTCTATCTTGTAGACTTTCTTGGGATTTACGTTTTGTTAGCCTGAGTCTACAGTAGGTCTTATATTAGGTCATGGTCCCTACTCCTAAAACCTAGCTTTTCTGTTATCTCAGCTGATAACTGGGGTGTTAACAAGGATTTCTCCATTCTGGCTGAGTTGGAACTCTAAATTCCCCAGCACTGCTCTACCTCTCCTGTCACAATTCCATTCTTAACCCTGTAGCACCATCTCATCTCTGGCAAGCCTTGGGTAGTCTTATCTAGTGAATGTGCAGCCTAGTGCTCAGCCAAGAATTCATGGACATCTGGCCCCCAACTTCTCAGTATGCTGTTTATATATGAGTTATTTACCTGATTTACTCAGGGCATTTACACTTACAGAATCAAGGGACCTCAGAAGGTTATCTAGTCAAACAACTTCATAATTTTTAAATCCATAGCTATCTTAAGAGAGTTAGGGAACCCTTTCATTTCTGAATCAGAACTACAAACCTGAAAAGTTATGTGGTTTCTCCAGCTGCAAATAAGAAGGTACAAATTGGATTTTTAGTTATAAGTATCATGCTTTGCAAATATACAGCCTTACCAATTTCAAAGTGTTTTCATTACATTATCTCACTTGATCCTTACAACCACCTCATCTTGTGGGTCTAAGTATTATTATCCCTGTTTTATAGGTAAGCAAACTGGATCAAAATATAAGCACACTCTGCTGTATAGAGCATCTTATAATACTCTTTCCCTCCGTATCTTCTAATAGGAAAAGCTTATGATTAAATGGATGGATTACTACTTTTTATATCTATAGCTTGAGGGAAGTTTTACCTACTTGCAGAGTAAGTTGCTACCTATATGGTGCTCTCTGAGAAATACTGAAAAAGGATGGTTCTGAAAGTAAAAAGATTAAAACAAACAAACAAAAGAACTCCCTTATTGGTACATAACAGATTTTCTCGAAATGGGTATTGCAATTAGGTTAAGAATTAGGTTACCTACCTGCAACAGTTAACTTTTAACTGATTCAGAGAGACAGAGAAAGAGAGATAAATAAGTAAATTAATTAATTAACTAAACAAACAAACAAACAAACAAATAAATAAGGAAGCAGTAGGACAGTAATCCTACTTACTTCCCCTAGGGCAAAAGAGGATGATAGATATTCTTAATTTCATCCCTGCACAGGTGAGGACATTTTTGCACACAGACCAAATATTAACAGATGAAGAGAAAGAATTTTAAGAGCTGAAACACAGAAGGACTTTGTGGGACCTTTATCTGAAAAGTTCAGTTACTTACTTGCTACTTAGAGACTACTCCAGCCATTTAAGACTTTTTACATAAAAAAAGATGATTAGAAAGGATATTTTTATTTATTTTATTTTAAAGAATGTGGTTTCTTTTTTTTGGAAGTTACATCTTACCCCAAAAGGCTAAAATGTAAAAGGCTTAATGGGAAAATAAAGGCAAAAAACATTTATGGTTATTTGTAATTGATTTCAATTCGGGTCACATGAAAGTAAAAAAAAACTTGAGGAAAGCATTTAGTCTTAGACTCATGTCTCATCTTACAGGAGCTGAGCATCACTGTCAAACTTTAGGGGCATGAAAAGATAAGGAATTTCAATAATTACTATATATAATAAACCAGTTTCCACTACTGTTTTGTAACAACTCAGAGCCGTAATCAAACTATTACTTCTGAGGAGGCAAAAATGCTACAAACAGTCCAGATCATAGATTCCATAAGATGGGGAGTATAAAAGAGATGGATATCAGGGTAGAAAAAATAGGGGCAGAATCAGAGAGTTAACCAAGACTAGGAGGAAGTCCCAAGAGATAGTTGATTGCAGATATAAATTTTGCTTTACTATTTTAACAGTCCTACCAATACTATTTGTTTATAGCTATACAGTTTGGCATATTTTGTTTTCTTTTCCAATTCAAGTGTAGAAAATATTTATATTAATTTATGTGGACTTCCTACAGAATATTTCAATTTTGATTTTCCTCCCTATATTATTACTAGGACATAATTTGTATAACTATTTACAATTTTGTGGTTAATTTGGAAGACTATGTCCTAAATTCCCAAATGAGATTTTTTTTTAATGTCAGCAACCCTACAAAAATTTTTTTAATGAAATACTATAGGATATCAGAAGACAAAATAATTTTAAATACAGGGGCTAGCAGGTTAGCTCAATTGGTAGAGTGCAGCCTTATAATACAAAAGTCAAGGATTCAGATCCCTGCACTGGCCAGCTGCCAAAAACAAAAACACCAAAAATAAAATACAGTCTCATTTTAGTTGTTTAAGGGATAATAGATTAATCATTTAATTATACTATTTCAAATAGCATGAACATTTTCTGATAGCTATTTTCTACAGCACTCAATTCCAAGCATATTTTACTTTTCTGTACTAAAAGGAAAGGATTTTTTAAATGTCAGAATTCAGATAATAGTACTGGGCTCTTTTTAGGTACATTTGAAAATTTATTTTCTGTTTGTGGGAAGTTCAACCTTTCCTCAGCCACATAGCACCTCATGAGTATGTACTTTAACCCACAGAGGTTCGGATTTCTCTGCCAGCTTTATTTATCTCAAGAGAAGACCACTCTTCTAAACATGTGTCCATCTATCAGTTCACTGGATTCTAATGTTTTTCATTTTTCATCTGGGTGTTGACTTTATCTTTTAAATCACAATTCTTTCTTTATTTTTAAGCTCCCAATCAATGTAGTGATTTGTTTAATTCCTACTAGTTGGTTTCATTCTTTGAATGACTTACAATTAACTGCCTAAAAATTCATATTATAAAACCAAATGATTACGTTAAAAACTTTCCATGACACCTGCCTATCTGTAAGATAAGACACGAGAGCAAAAGAAAAAAAAAGGCTATTAAATGCAGACCCACAGGCAGAGAATAAACAAGAAAGAGTGCATCTAGTATGTGCAATTAACAATAACATTTGAGGGCCGGCCCGTGGCTCACTCGGGAGAGTGCGGTGCTGATAACAACCAAGGCCACGGGTTCAGATCCCTATATAGGGATGGCCGGTTGGCTCACTAGCTGAGCATGGTGTTGACAACACCAAGCCAAGGGATGAGATCCCCTTACTGGTCATCTTTTTAAAAAAAAAAAAAACACACAAAAAAACAATAACAATGACACAATGGCTCAGGGTAGAAAATGCTACCAGTGGATATGGATATGGACTGGATATGGGACACTATTTATCAAATACCTCTGGATTCTCAAAGAAACTAAAGGGCTCTTACACCCCTTCCCTGAACAAATCAGTTCTTAGGGCAGTCAAATTCACAGCTTGATAAATTTTATCAAAAATGCAAAATGATGTATTTTATGCTTTATTCTGAATGCTAATACAGGGTAGAACTGCAGGAGGAGTGTGAACGCAGGGCAGTAGAGAACGAACCAGCTCATCTAGAATTCTTAATAGTGAACCTCATGACCTCAACTGATACTTAAAATTTATTCCAGTTATTACAGTTGTTATTTTATTATTTTTCCACCCACTCTTTTTCATCCTTTCTTTCTTAAGGGAAAGAGGTTAACACAGAAGTGGAATAAAAAAAATAATAGCTAACAAAACCACAGCACAAGGAAAAGAAGAACCACACTGTAGGATCTGCCAATAAAAATGTTCCTTCTCTTTGGATCCCTGTACCGGCCAGCTGCCAAAAAAAAAATGTTCCTACTCTTTAGGACTGGCTAAACCAACTCAAATGTTTCTAATGTACCACTGGCAGTCTACCAAGCAAACAGTTTTACTTCTCCCCAAACTCACGGCCACCATTTATCTGTAACAGATGTTCAAAAATTATAATCATAAATGCTAGGGATGTAAAAGAACTATTAGGTCATTTCCTTGCATTGAGGTCAGGATTATTCCAGAAAACTATACTATTCTATAGTATAGTTTTTTGAAGAATTTTCTTTTTTTTTTTTTTTTTTGTCTTTTTGTCTTTTTTCCGTGTCCGGCAATGGATCGCAACCCTCAGTGTTGCCCCCGTACCGGACCGGGGACCGGCGACCGGCAACGGGATTGCAACCCTCGGTGCTGCTCCCGCGCCTCGCTCAGCCAGTGAGCAGGAACCGGTCCGTATGTGGGATCCGAACCCTCGGGTGGGAGCGCCGCCGCGCTTCCCAAGCGGCGCACTATCCAGTGCGCCATCGGGCTGGCCCTTTTGAAGAATTTTCTACGCAAATGGGAAGTCTTTCCTCAGGGAAGACTATCTCTTATTCTAGATCCAGTCACATATATACATATATCAGTCTCTTTGCACACTGCATTCCCCTCATAATTCTTCTACATTTCAAATTTTGCTTCTTCAATTATCTATAATCTAAACCTTTAAAATATGTTGGGTCCTGCAATGGCTACAGTGTAATAAATCTGGTTGTCATCGTCAACAGCCACAGGTAGGATATTGCCTTTCTCCTCTTAAATTTTTCTTCAATAATTTTCTGTTTTACTACAAATCATCACCAGGAAACACTTACAGCAAACTAATAATATGTAACTATTAAGTATCTTCTGTGCCAGGCACTGTTCTCAATTCCATATATTAATAATTTCTTATTTAATTCTCATAAAAACTCTTAGGAAGTAGAAACAATTATTATTGCCATTTTAAAAATGAGAAGACTCAGGCATAGAGAAGTTTATAACTTGCTGAGTTCATACAGCTAATAAATGGCAGAGTCAGAATTCAGATTCAAGCTCTTTTATCGTAAGCATCATGCTCTTACTAGTTATCATAAGTAATTGGAGGCACACTGTCATGCTCCCTTGGAGGGAGTACATCTCCTTACAAATTAACAACAGAATAAAGTAAATTCTGAGCAAATTTTTAGAAACGGAAAAACCCCAGCCAAGCTGGACAGACTATCAGAACTTTTTCAAAACATGGAGAGGAAGAGTCCCCAACACAGCAGAAGAAAGACTATTCCCTAGTGAAAAGGAATTGAAAGTTTACTATATCAGAACCCTGTAATAAGTCATTTATAGGCCGGCCCGGTGGCACACTGGATAGTGCGCTGCTTGGGAAGCGTGGCGGTGCTCCCGCCCGAGGGTTTGGATCCCACATACAGACCGGTTCCCGCTCACTGGCTGAGCGAGGCGCGGGAGCAACGCCGAGGGTTGCGATCCCGTTGCCGGTCCCCGGTCCGGTACGGGGGCAACACTGAGGGTTGCGATCCATTGCCGGACACGGAAAAAGACAAAAAGACAAAAAAAAAAAAAAAAGTCATTTATAGTAATTACATGTAGGTTAATTGCATAGTTTTTAGTAGAGATTCTACGAATCATTACTTTATATTTGTATGCCAAACTTTAAAAATCCACATTTTAAAAAAAGTATAAAAGTTATATGGATTGAATTGTGTTCCCCAAGTTTTATGTATTAGAAGCTTGATTCCGCACTGTGAACTGTTAAGAGGGTGAGAAATCCTATTATGATAATTGAAAGGCAGGGCCTTGAAGAGGTGATTAAGTTGAGGGTTTAATGGTGGTCATGGACATGGTTTGGAGGGCTTTCAAAGGAGAGCACACAAAAAGCTCTCTCTGCTCTGCCAATTCGCCATGTGATACCCTAGAGTCACTGTAGTCACTACCAGGACAAAGCCCTCATCACATGTGTTCCCTGGACTTCGGACTTCCCAGCCTCTGAAAGTGTAAGCAATAAATTCCATTTTCTTCATAAGTTACCCAGTTCCAGGTACTTTGTTATAAGCAACAGAAACGGACTAATACAAGGGGTTTCAAATAACTGATCTAGATGGAAAGAACAGAGCAACTGTTGCTCCCCATCATGAACCCTGTGGGTTGGTCTACAGGGCAATGCAAACAGAGAAGACCTACTAGGAACCACCATTTTCTCAATGGAATATTTAGAGACAGGATTAGGCCTAAAGCACTGAGATAATTTATTAATATGAAGGTATTAGACAAGCATCTTACTAAGATATGAAAATGAAAGACAACAAGGGGAAATTCAAGTGGGAATTAAACCAAGGACTGTTGTAAAAACTTTGAGATGGTACAATCTGCATGACAGAAAACTTGTGGAAAATCCGACGAAGAACATGGAGATGCCACAGTAATATATCCTGAGCAACTGAAGAAGATGATTTAAGAAACAAATGAACAATAGAGACAGAGAGAAAGAAAGAAAGAAACAACAAGCACAGTAATACGATGAACTTTTAGAAAATTAGAGGTGGAGAAGGGGAAGGGAGAGGGCCTGAGAGAGGAGAGCGGAAGGGGGGCTAATGAAGAATTGGTCAGCGGACACAAAGAATGATTGCACATTGCAAGGATGAATAAGCTAACTATACTGATCTAACCAGCACACACTGTACACAATTATTGAAAATCAACACTGTACCTGACATGTATGTCTAACAATAAATTAAATGAATGAATGAATAAGAAACTGGCCATCCCTCGGAGCCAGATTTTAATACTTTATTTCTAGAACTTTTATTTAATGTTTGTTTTCTGAATTTCTACATTGCTTATACGTGTGCATTTCTTTATATCTTTTAACTATCCCATGCCTTATTGTGTGAGTGCTTGTCTTACAAATAACAATTTTGCTAATCACAGTATTTTCCAGAAATGTAATTTCCCACCTGGGTTGGTAAGGGAAGTCCATGATAAAGTTCAGTTTGACAGTAACCTCCACCCCCCCAAAAAAAATCACACACAATTCTCTTTTCATTCAAGTATTCTTAAAACAAATTCCTTCATAACATCTCAAAGTCCTAATGATAAAGGAAAATTCCTACACCAATATACCACAACTTTGCTATAAATAGCTTTTGAACTGAGTTTAAAAGATCCGACAAGTAAAATCATATATTGGTGCTCAGAGAAATCAAATAACATATGTACTGTTGCTTGAACAAGGCATGCTTCTCCGTGCGAATATCATTACATGATACCTTGTTTTCCCCTACACCATATCCATCCTCCCTCCATTTTCTTAATGACTTTGGGACCTGACTTTATTTTCTTCTCAACTCTAGTTCCCATCATGTTCTAGGAATGGTTCTCAAATCTAGTGATTCTCCTCACATCTAATGATTCTACTCTTTACTGCTGAAGAATTACCTCTTCTACTCCACCTCCAAAATATCAAGCTTTGTATTTTGCCATCGGTAACAAAAAGTTATTCTACACCTCTTTCACTAATTTGGTCCTAACAAGCATATCTGCAAACTCTTTTCTCACGATGACTACTCAGAACCTAACCTCTCCCTATCCTCCCAGCATATTGATCTATTTCCGGCTTCACTTACTCATTACATCCATAATGCCCTTCTGAAATGTTAGAATCTCTTAATCTTGCACTGGGGCCTAACAACCTACAAGCACAGGTAACACCCCAACATTTGCATCCTCAAATCTCGGGCTGCTATCACAATATCACAATAAGTATGCCCCATGAAAACTCATGCTGAGGCATCATGGCAAGATCCTATCATACGCTATTTATTATTCAGGTATTCAAAATTTACTGATAGTTCAAAGTAGCAGAAAAGAAGAGGTGATGGCAGCTTAAAGCACTAATTGGGTTGAAAAGTTTGTTTATTTAGGCCAGAGAGAGACTGTATATTTATGCAAAGAAGAAGGAACTAACAGAAGAATTACATGAGAGAAAATTGATAGAGAAAGATTAGAGAGGAGGGGACCAGTGCTTAAAATCTGTGACAGAGATAAGAAGCTGACTTATGAAGGTGAAAGAATATTTCCTTTGAGATAGAAGAGAAGACAACAAAAGTACAGATGTAACAAAGGTAACTGAGGAATCCCAAGATAGACTTGGTTTTAGTAAAATGAGAGGAGGGCCTTTCTGTAAGGGTTAAGTTTGGGAACGGTAAATGAGCCAGTACTATTGAATTTTCAAAAGAGACATACGTGTTCTAAACAAAAGGTCACAGAGAAGAAGACGAATCACCTATTATGGGCTAGCAGATGTACACATGTTTCATCACAGATTATAATCTCAGGAATCCACAAACGTGGGGCAAGTAGGAAAATGATGTACAGCAAAGTTTTGTTAAAAGTGACAATTTTGTAAAAGTTGACTTCCACTGTGGCAAAATGTCAATTGTTTTATCTGGGGAACAGGTAAAAGGGGCTTCATAATACTATTCTCTCTACTTTTGTGAACCTTTAAAAATGTTTTTAAAAATTTCCTAGTCATCATTTGACCTCAGAACCAACCATCATCTTTCCCAGTAAGCTCACCAATTTGCCTGAACTTTCCAGAAGATTTTAGGAATTTCAGAGAGGCAATTAGACACAGATACACATGCTAGAGGACTTTAAAATTAATTGAAGAGGAGGCAAAAACAATTCTAGGATTTCCTCCACATTAGATCCAATGTATTCTAGAGAGAGAGAAATACAAGTTAAATACATTAAAATTAGGCTAAGCGTATATGTAGTAATAAACAGAGCCACAAGATGAAAGCAATGAAGAAAAATATTTCTACTAAGCATATGTTTGAAGAATAAGATTGCAAACACTTACTTCATCTCCAGAACTTCCTCTAAGTGTTTCCTTCTCTCTGCCCGAAGATTGGTCAAATGAGTTTCCTTTTCTGCCAGAGACTGTTGGGTGGAGGACAGCTTTGCTTTCATGGACTCTAGTTCCTGCTTTACTTTCTCCATGGCCATCAATAACTCCTCCACCTACAATAAATATGGAAAGGAGAAAAGCAGAACATCTTAATCAATTAAAGTAAGAGGAACTGGTCAACAGGCAACTCCTGGGTCCACAAAATTGAAGATATACAAGAACACATAAAAAATTCTGTAGTCTTTCTAGATCAGACATATATATCAGAAGATATAGAAGATAATGACATCCCTACAGTATAATTCTTTTCAATATAGGTCGGAAAGAACTTAATTTTCTTTTTGATACATGCAAGAGTATATAAGTAATCTGTTCAAGAAGTAACACTCTGCCATAGACAATCTTTTCTAAGGAAGTTCCTTATAAAATAGTCCAGAAATTTCCATAGAAGTACCAATAAATTACAAATAAAAATATAAAGGAAAAATCATAATAAATATTAATAGAAGATTTTTAGAAAACAAAATACATAACTTGCCTAATAACAGATTCAGGATACACATACACTAAAATTTTCTCGTTGAAATTTTTCCTTATGAAAAATTTCTTAAACAGCTAGAATTTAAGCATAATTCCTTGCTCTAAAGCCAGGTAAGTAGGAGTAGGTTTTTTTTTTTTTTTTGAAGGAAGACAAGAAGAAAAAAATATATATATGACCAGTTGAAAGGAGACAGAATGCTTTAAGGCGACCTTGAGAAAAAAGCCTTAGAGAGACAGACCTGAAAACAAACAAAAAACCACTCAAGAGACAAAGACTAAGTTATTACTTTATCAGTCATTTCCACTTACTCTGGGTGGTTACCCAATCAAAATTTTTAAATAAACA
Source organism: Galeopterus variegatus (assembly GCF_000696425.1). Taxonomy (NCBI): domain Eukaryota; kingdom Metazoa; phylum Chordata; class Mammalia; order Dermoptera; family Cynocephalidae; genus Galeopterus; species Galeopterus variegatus. The sequence goes on along the minus strand of NW_007728781.1, from coordinate 159,513 downwards.
TGTTCATTTTAATTCAGAAGCCAAAAGTATGTTGACGAAAACATTATCACCCAAAAGTAACCTCAACCATGTAAGCGAACAGTCAACTGCACCAATCACCAGAGTTTATGTCACATTGCTGTTTGCCAAGAAATAATCTTGGTGACAACAAATCTTTTCAGAGGGAGAGGTAGGGCACCCTCTCCTACATGAAATGAATTTGCGTGATACTGAAACTGAGAGCAGTCTGGAGACAAAACTACAGTGCAACTTGGGCCCAGACCCCTGGACATTAGCACCTCATTACCTAGCCAAACTCTCCATGCTGACTGGTAACAGCCACTAAACACTGATGGTAAGGAGATACATTTAGTTTTTTGCACCTGAATTATTTCATCTCTTCAGAAATGATCAAATAAATGTCCTCAGCTAACAGAATCCTCACAGTCCCTGTTGCCCTGAGAATATATTGTTATGCAGATCTCCTCAGATATGTATTCACATATCTGCAAGCTTTACATGAACATATTCCACTGTCTGGCCTTCTGACAACTGCCAATAAGAATGATTCCATCTTAGTTTAACTTATGTAAATCTTATCTAAAATTGGGCAGAAATGATACACCAAAGTATGTTCTTATAACACAAAATCTGTAATGGATAAGCACCACTAGATACACTTTAGACCATGAAGTGGAGGACACGTCCATCTTTTCTGAACTTATCTTAAACAGATCTCAAAAAATCTCCCTTCCATCCTGTCTCTCACCACCCCAGGCAACCAATGGTATCCGTTTATTACATAACTTGCAGAGATATTTTACACACATACAAGCAAGCAGGTATAAATAACCTACCCCTCCTTTTCTACAAAAAAGAGAAGCTCACTCTATGCGTGCTTTTACGCATCTAAACTTTTTTGCATACTTTTTATTGAAATACCACATAAATACACAAATAATAAACAGATGGCTTAAAGAATTTTCTCCAAATGAACATGCCTATGTAAATGGCACACATATCAATAAACAGAATATTACCAGAAACTGCCTTCATATCCCCTTTCCAGATAAAGGATAATCATTATTCTTTTAACACTCTAGATTAGTTTTATCTGTTTGTTTTAACTTAATACAAACAGAATTTTTTACTGTGTAATATCTATGAGATTCATCCAGATTGTTGAGTATGATTATAGTTCTGTAATTCTCATAACTGTATGATATTCCACTGGATGAAAATACCAAAATTTATTTAATGCACTTTTGATAAAGAGAAGTTTTAAATTTTAATAGAGTTTAATCTTTTTTTTCCTTTATATTTCTTCTATGTTCAGAGCTTTTTATATACTGAATAAGATTTTATTTACAACAAGGTCTTGAGGATATTCTTCTATCCTTTCTTTTTTTTCTTTTTTTTTTTTGTCTTTTTTCGTGTCCAGCAACGGATCGCAACCCTCAGTGTCGCGCCCGGACCGGAGAGCTTTTTATATACTGAATAAGATTTTATTTACAACAAGGTCTTGAGGATATTCTTCTATCCTTTCTTTTTTTTCTTTTTTTTTTTGTCTTTTTTCGTGTCCAGCAACGGATCGCAACCCTCAGTGTCGCGCCCGGACCGGACCGGGACCGGCAACGGGATCGCAACCCTCGGTGTCGCGCCCGCACCTCGCTCAGCCAGTGAGCGGGAACGGTCTGAATGTGGGATCCGAACCCTTAGCGGGAGCGCCGCCGCGCTCCCAAGCGGCGCACTGTAGCAGTGCGCCACCGGGCCGGCCCCGTCTATCCTTTCTTATAAATTCTTCATTGTTTCATGTTTCACATTCAGATCTAATTATAGATACATATGGAACTAACATTTATATACATTGTAATGGTCAAAATTCTTTTTTATCAATATGTATATCCAATTCACTTAGTACTATAAACAGTAGAAGGACTTCAACAATCATGGTGAGAAGGAACTTTCTTTCTGCCTACTTTGCAAAAGATCAGAAATTACTTAAAGACTACTTATAAATTGTAGGAATAATGATTAAATTTCATAAATAAGCAATGTGAAATACTGCATGCATATAAAAAAGGGCCTAGCATATATATATATTACAGAATTAAAAGCAAAATATACATCTATATACTCACCACCCAAGGAGCTTTGTAAGTGAAGTTATCTAATTGTATCCCCCTCAATATTCTATGAAAGATAATCAGCACTCAATGTGCATGACTTATTCCCTTACATCTCCTTTTTTTTTAACCTCTGATGCATATGTTGCAAAATAAATAACTGCTTGTTTTATCAGTTTATGAACTTGTATATAAATGGAATTTTCTGACTTTGTTATTTCATCTAACAATATGCTTTTTGCTGCATATTTTTAAAAGGTCCATCATATGTATGTATTCTAGAACCACAAGCAAAACACACACCTATGTACTCCACCCACAAGCTAGAAGTAATGACAGTCCAACAGCACTGACCACTGTAGCACACAGTTCCTTGGAAAAATAACTAATTCTAGATTTGAGGCAAGAAAGGTTCAATATGAACTTTGTACATCTTGTGCTTGAAAGCAAGAGAAATAGGGATCATGGCAAAAGCACACAGAGACCTTCATTCCAAAATAAGCATTTAGTGTGTTGCAGTAGTGAGTTGCCATACAGATTCTAGTATCCCAAACTTTGAGATATGGAAAAGTAATCACCTGTGATCCCACCTTTCTAACACTACTATTTTAAAATTTGCATATTATCTTCTGAGCTTCATCCACATACATGTTTTTATATAACTGTAATGAGTTTACATAGCATGTGACTTTCTGTTTTTTTAGATTTCCACTTATATGCTGACAGAGAGAGAGAGAGAGGCAGACAGACAGACAGATTGACTTATTATAAGGAATTGGCTCACATGATTACAGAGGATGACAAATCCCAAGATCCGCAGGATAAGCTTGCAAGCTGGAGACCCCAGGAAGCCAATGGTGTAGTTCCAGTCCAAGTCCAAAGGCCTGAGACCCAGGAGAGCCAATAATATATTTCCAAACCAAAAGTCAGCAGGCTCCAGACTCAGGAAGACTTGATGTTTCAGTCTGAGCCTGAATGTATGCAAGGAAAAGCTGATGTGCCAATTGGAATGCAGGAGAAAATTCTCTCTTACTCCAGGAGAATCAGCCTTTTTGTTCATTCAGGCCTTCAACTGACTGGATGAGGCCCACCCACATTAGGGAGGTACATACTTAAGTACATTGATTTAAATGTTAATCTCATTTCAAAACATCCTCACAGAAAACAAAAAGAAAAACAGAATATTGTTTGACTATCTGGGCACCCTGTAGCCGAGTCAAGTGGACACATAAAATTAACCATCACAATTTGCTACTGATATTTTGTGGTTGGTTGTTATGCAATATCTCACTGATAAATTTTCTAAGAGTTTTAAAGTACTGCTTTTTATATTTAGTCCTTAATCTGTGATTTTTGTATATGATATGATGTAGGGGTCCAATTTCATTTTTCCCCATATGGATTCCAATGTCTCAATACCATTTTTTGAAAAACCAATTCTTTCCTCCCGCTTGACATATATCAAGTATCTTCATAACCATGGGTATGTTTCTGCACTTTCTGTTATGATCCACTGGTTTGCCTATTCTTGCACCAATACCACATTGTCTTAATTATTTTAGATTTGTAAGGCTTGACATCAACTAAAACAAGTCTTCTCATTTTGTTCTTTGTCAAGAGCATCTTAGCTATTCTTGAACTTCAGCAAAAAAATACTTACTGAGTGCTGTAGGTTGGATGTCACTGAAACTTAAATCCCCACTGTAACTATTGAAGGTGGAAAATCCTATTATGGTAATAAAAATGTGGGGCCTTGAAGAGGTGATTAGATTGCAGGACCATGCTGTAGTGAATAGATTAATAATGGTGGTCAGGAGTGTGGTTCTAAGGGCTTTAAAAGGAAAGTGCATGAGGAACTCTCTCTCTCTCTCTCTCTCTCTTTCTCTCTCTTGCTCTCTCTGCTCTGCCATTTTCTGCTACATGAGACCCCTGGACTGCTGAAAAGCCACTATCAAAGAACGCCCTCACCATAAGTGTTCCCTGAACTTTGGACTTCCTAGCCTCCAAAACTGTAAGTAATAAATTTCATTTTCTTACAAAATACCCAAGGTGTTTTGTTATAAGCAACAGAAATGATGAATACACTCAGTTTACCATATGCCAGGTACTGTTCTAGAACAGTTAATGAAGACATATATATTTAATGGGCTTTAATATCTTTCAAAAAGTTTTATACTTTTTCCCATAAACATCTTGAACATTCTTATGATACTTATTCCTAGGTGCTTTATACGCTTCTTAATGTTATAATAAATAGTATCTTTTTTATAAAATGTAATTTTCTGTTCAGTGCAGATTGTAGAGATGCAACTGGTTTCTGTATATTGATAACGAATCTATCAGTCTTCTTCAATGCTTATTTACCTACAGATTTTTAATTTACTATGTAGACAACCATATCATATATGAATGATAGTTTTCTTTCTTTCCTTCCAATACTTATAATATTCATTCCTTTCACTTGTCCTACTGCACAGCCTAGAATGTCTACTACAAGGCTGTATGGACATGATGATAACATGCCTTCTATTTTATTCCTGATGTCAAAAGGAATGCTTTAAAAGTTTTATCGATATGTAAGTAGTATCATTTTAATAGATATCCTTTATTAAGGAAATTCTCTTCTATTAGCTAGCTAGTTACAAATTTTTTTTTTCTTTTGGTCCTCTTTGAGACCGGCCGCGCCGCGCTCAGCCAGTGAGCGTTGTGAGCACACCGGTCATCCCTATATAGGATCCGAACCCGCGGCATGAGCGCTGCTGCGCTCCCAGTGCCGCACTCTCCCGAGTGCACCACGGGCTCGGCCCTTTTTTTATTTATTTTATTTTAAAATTTATTTTTTATTTTTTTTCAAATTTTTAAAATTACAAATTAATGTAACTTTTCTACACTTCCTCAGATGATCATATGACTTTCTTTTATTATCTTTTAATGTGGTGGATTATAGTAATTAGTTTTCTAATGTTAAACCAACCTTGAACTTCTGGAATAAAACTAACATGTTCAAGCAACATTTTTCTTTTTCATGTACACTAATTTTGGATTGGCAATATTTTGTTTAGGAATTTTTGCTTTTTGTTCATTTTTGAGATATGCCCAAACTTTTCTTTTCCTATATTAACTTTGTCAAGTTTTGATATGAAGTTATGCTAGCCTTATTAAATACAGTCATGGACTGCATACCTACATTTTGGTCAATGATGGACTGCATATAAAACAGCGGTCCCATAAGACTATAACACTGTATTTTTACTGTACCTTTTCTATGTTTAGATACATAAACACTTGCCATTGTGTTATGCCTACCTACAGCATTCTGTACAGTAACATGCTATACAGGTTTGCAACCTAGGAGCCATAGGCTATAATACCAGATAGCCTAGGTGTGCAGTGGGCTATAACATATACACGCTATGATGTTTACACAATGACAAAAACCTAAAGATGCACTTCTCAGAATGTATTCCAGTCTTTAAGAGACACATGACTGTATATTGATTGATTGCTCCCTCTTTTATTTTTTGGAATTGTTTCTATAAGATTGAAATTATTTGCTCCTTGTATGTTTACTAAAAGTCACCAATATAAATCCCTGGGCTTGAAATTTGTGGGAAAAATTTTTATTACTGACTTATTTTTCAGGTTTTCTTTCCATATTTAGCTAGCTTTGCTAAGTTCCATAATTTTCAAATGTTCTGGCAAAGATATCTTTGCATCTTTTTAACTCCTGCAGGACATGAACCCATTATCATTCTAAACATTGTTCATTGTAGCTTCTTCTTTCTTTTTCTCTTTTAGTCTCACCATGGCCAATCAATCTTCTTAGTGTCTCCAAAGAACCAATTTTGGTTTTTGTGGATCCTTTTTAAAAAGGAGGGTTTGTTTGCCTATTAGACTTTCAGCTTTGAAAACACTTTTTCTTTTCTTGGAGACATAAAACCCAATGTTCAAGTTCAACTGCTTACCAAGTACATATCTTTGAGTTCCCTGCCTATTCATCCCTTGACCTGAAATTTCTTACTATCTTGCCAGCTTATTAATGCATATTTTATCAACCATCTTCAACTATTTCTGTGGAGGTTATTTTCCTGGCATTCTAGTCTTCCATGTTTAAAGACATGTTTTATCTTTCACTCAAAACTTTTACTTCCAGAATTGTGTTTATTAGTAAAATACAGTATTCTTAAAGATCGCTTAATTTTCCCATTCATTTGAGTGCCAGATCCTCAAAGTATTTCTGCCTCAGATTATACATATATTCAAATAAGATTTAAAGTATTTTAGTATTCAAGGCAATAATGGTACTATAAACCAGGATTTCTAAATAATCATCTGATTTGTTCTCTGGCTCCAAGCCAGAGAAACAGTTTCCAAGTCAAATCAAATTACTTCATTTTCTGTTACTTTTTCACAATCCAGGAGAACGCATTAAGCTGGAACCATTTGGATATTATATGCCTACCACATAGCAGTTGCTGTAGAGTACTGAGTATAGTCACTGAGAAATGCAGGTAATGAAAGATAAGGAAAAGAAAAGAAGAGATACATTACACATTAAACAATGAAGAAATTCCCCATAATTTAAAAATATGCTCCAAGTCATCGCATGACTTTCAAAAGCAGAGGTTTTAAGACACAAAAAAAGCCCAGGCCAGAAATGGGATTCAAGTATGTTACTTAACTGCCTCTAGTAACGTATTACAGAGAAAGCACAGGGCTTGACAGTGTGCAGTGCCAGCAGGACCATATGGTTTGCTTAAATCACAAGCTAATAAACTTTTACTCAGAATAAGAAGGGAACAAATTATAACTTTACCACAGACCTATTTTCCCTAAAAAAAAGCACAGCAACAGGGTACTTCAGGTGCTGGCAAAGGCTGCATCTTCAAGTTTCCCACCTTTTTCTGTTCCACAACTGAGAGCAAAATATTTTCTGCAGTTCCAAGACGCTTATGGAAAATTTCGTTATAGTTTCTTGGGAGAGTAAAAGGCGTAAGTCTTCAAAGGAAGAAAACCATTAGAAGAAAAAGGGAGTGGTACAAAAAGATTATCTAGACTGTCATCATGTAAACCAGACTGTCACTGGAGAAATTCACTCATTTTCCTGACTTGGATGAAATTCTAGATTAAGATTCACTTTGGTTTATGATTACAACAAAAAGTACTGAGCTCCTAGATTTCGGAGCATTTTTGAAGTATTAGTGAGAACATACATATATAACAACCATATACATAAATTCTACCAATCTCTCCTAAGAAACTCCTTTAGGTGTTTAACAACCTATGTTTAACCTATTATTTATGCTAATGAGAATTACAACTTACATCTCCTAACAGAGCTTTAGGTTAGTACTTATATTCAAAATCTTTTTTCCAGTATGTTCTTTTTGCCAGTGCATGGTAATTCTTTGACAAGATATACACCAATAGTACGTACTTCGTGGACATGGGAAAGCTATGGCTATTGTAATCACAGCAATAACATTATTTTACTACTTTGAAGTATATCGTTCTAGATGCTTTACATGTATTGTCTCATTAAAACCTCGCAATGATCCTATGAGGTGGGTATTAGGTATTATTATCATTATTCTCATTTCTATGGAAGAGGAAACAGGTTTAGAGAGTTTACATGCCTGGCCCAAGGCCATACAGCCAGCGGGAACAAAGCTAGGATTCCAACTTAGGCAGTCTGACTCCACTGTATCCCCACTTAGTGCTGCATTACTATAACTTATCAGTATTCACCAAAAACATCCTAAAACAGCTTTCTATATTACACTTAATGAGTCACCCTGGGGAGTGTTCCCATGTCCACTACGGCATCTTTCCATCTTTCCTTTCTCTCTTTTCTCTCCTATCCCCCAAAATATTTAATTCCAACCATGTGCCAGGTACTATGTGCATTGATGACATAATGGAAACAAAACAGACATGTTTCCCTAGCCCTCTTGAGCTTAGAATACATACTATCACCTTGCTTAGAGGGCCACAGTCATTAATTAATAAAATTTAAAAAATGCATAATTATAAATTGTGAATATGCTACGCAAGAAAGTACATGGTGTCACGAGAATATATAACACCAGGCCCTGATCTATGTCCTGGGGGCATAGAGAAAGTTTACCCAGCACAGTCAAGGAGCAGAAGGGAAGAAAGAGGGCATTCCAGCTTGGAAGCCCACATGTACAGCAGCTCGGAGGTGAGAAAACATACCTATGAAAGAAGATAAAAAGACCCAAATACCACAAGCACTTAGAACAGGTGAACAATGGCCGGCCCGGTGGCGCACTGCTACAGTGCACCGCTTGGGAGTGCGGCGGCGCTCCCGCTGAGGGTTCGGATCCCACATACAGACCGGCCGCTCACTGGCTGAGCGAGGTGTGGGCGCGGCACTGGGGGTTGCGATCCCGTTGCTGGTCCCGGTCCGGTACGGGCGCGACACTGAGGGTTGCGATCCGTTGCCGGTCACGAAAAAAGACAAAAAAAAAAAATAAAGAACAGGTGAACAAGAGTGCAACCATGACAGGAGAGGGAGGAAGGGGATGAAGAAGAATCTTGTAGGCCATATTAGGGATTTTGATCTTTATCCTCAAAAGCAACAGGAAAGCACCAAGGGTTCTGATTACACGGAGGAGCACTAAGATTTAGAAAGTTAAAATTAGAATGACTAAAATAATGGACCAAGGAATCTAAGCAGAAGAGAAACAGAAGCAAAGACAGGGCTAATGGAGTAGGATAAAGCAAAAGGAGACAATGAGCTAGAAGTCTGAATGATGTGGAAAGACAGTGAAATGGGACTACTTGAAAAAGAAAGCTAAAATGACAGGAAATTGTGATTAGAGAAGACGCTTTACTGAGTGAATCTGGAGGTAGGTCCAGGATGCCTGAGATGGAATGAAGAAAGTCCCTGGAAGCTAAGGCTATTGGCCAAGAAACTGAGAGGACAAAGTAGCAAATGGTTATCCACATAGTTATCTCTTACTTATGAAGTCAATGAGATAACAAAAGACTTCAATGAAAAACTTCAGTGGTATAGCTGAATGGCGTGAGCCTTGAAGAAGCAGCGGTTCTTATAAGAATGTGATGGAATTTGTCACCAGAAAGGATTGTTGGGAGTAGCCAGAGGAGTGATAGTGATTACACTGTAGGCAAAGAAGGTGACAGATGGCTCAAGAAGGAAGTTAAGAACGTATGGCCAGGGGCTAGCACAGAGTGGATATACTCAAAGATTATCTGCTGAATGAACAAATGAATGAATGAATGACTACAGAGGAACTTGTGAGTTCTGGTGACTAAGTAGGGAAATGTAGCCAGCATCAAAGGAGTTCGAGGGTTGGGTTAAGGCAAGAAAGTACAGAACAATATAGATATGATAGTGCAGTGGGGAACAGACGATTAAGGACTTATTTTGGGGACAAGGTCTGATAAAATCCAGGATGAGAGGCACAATGAAATTAATTCCAGTAGTTTCCTTGAAGAGGGTGAGCACTGTTCCCAATGGACTATAACTTCAAAATAAATCAGATGCCACCAAAGTAAAAACTTAAAATTTTTTTTTTGTTTTTTAGTCCCTAATTATGGCATATGACTTTTGTTAAGTGATGATATTTTCTATTCTGTTCATTGAAAACAAGAAATTCTAAGTAGGTTTTGACATAACCTAATTAATGGTAACATATATCACTAAGTTCAGCATTATATTAAACTTAGAAATTGTCAGGTACTATTGCTATCTTTTATTTCTAAGGTGATGAAGGACCCAAGTAAAGGTAGGAGTTGCAGATGAAACATTTAAGAAGAAACCCCATTTCCACAATTCAACTTTGGGTTTACTAGATTTCTTGACTTTTTATATATTGTTGCATTTTTCCACTAAATTGATACTGCCAAAGGTTTATAAGAATGAATAAAAATCAGCAAATGATACTTTAAATAATTAATTTGCTCACTGGGTGGGGAATTTACAAAAATGTTTTTACTATCTCTCAAAATATGGCACACATTCCTGTAGGATATTTAACAGTACCAGATAGTTCTATAGAAGCATATGGATTACAAGTAAGCATCCAGTTAAGAGTAACTTGTAGAAGAGATAAATTCATACTGACTGGCTATGTTCTTTCACTGGCAACTGCTTTTAAGTTTCCAGTAATATTGTGTTGTGGTAACAAATCTTCTGCAACTGGAGATAAGTTTAAAATGAGAGTGGAAACATGTCAGTGTGAAAGAAATGCTTATTTTTCAAGCCATCTCAATTTTCCTTTTCTTTTTAAAAAATTAATTCAGAGGGCTTATGTAGATAAATCCCATATTAAGCATTCATCACTCCTAAGTAGAGCCTGAAAAATCCGATACCAGTAAAATGTGGGTGCACATTTTCAAAGCAAATGTCACCTTTGCTTTGCTGCTATGATTCTCATCATCTTATGTCACTGAGGTTTGGAAAGAGGCTTTAGGAAGGGAAAATGCTGAATCATTGCCAATTGTTTTTAACTGACTTTTTGATAACATAGCATCAAAACTAAAAAATAAAAATCTGAATTAATGCACTGAAAACAAACTATTTTTTCAGCAGAATGTTACTGGATTGAGTATCTCCTATAATTTGCTCATTTCAGCAAGAAAGAGGTTGTACCAGAATCAAATAAATTTTTTTTTTCCTTTTTGTCTTTTTTCGTGACCGGCAACGGATCGCAACCCTTGGTGTTGCTCCTGCCCCTCGCTCCGCCAGTGAGCGGCCGGTCTGTATGTGGGATCCGAACCCTTGGCGGGAGCGCCACCGCGCTTCCCAAGCGGCGCACTATAGCAGTGCGCCACCGGGCTGGCCCCAAATAAATTTTTTTAAAAAAATCATTTCCTGGGTCCACATAAGCTCCCTAGCTCTTCTGTATCCATGAAAGAAAGGAGGACAGAAATAATACAGCAGATCTCATTTTCTTTCTCCAGCAGCAGTAACAATGAAGATGTGGCAACCTCATTTTATACTTTTTTCTGCATCTGGGTTCAGAAAGCTGTTTATATTTTATTAGGGTTTGTGACAATGGGTAATTTAGGAAAAGAAATACAAATAGAGGTGGAATGACAAGACCTTCCCTTGAACTTTGACCTCTGAGAAGTTTTCTTCTGAAAAAAAATATTTTTTTTTCAGCTTTGCTAGGAAGTTAAGACAAGGAGAAAAACTGTTAAATGGCTATATAAATTGTCCATGCTTTGGAAAGAAATTTCCTTCTTAGTTGAAATGAGTTGGTCATTTCAAATGGAAGAACGCTTAATTGCATTTTATTACAGAAAACAGTAATTCCCTCACTAGCATAAAGTCAACAACATAAAACAGAGCATTTAACGCTTGAGCCTTTCTTCTAAGATCAAATGAAATGATGAGTAAAACAGTTTCATACTGTTTCCTAAAGTTTTCAATAATAAAAATTAAAGTTTATTGGCATTTTAACTGGAAAAAATTTTTTTTTTCCTTTTTGTCTTTTTTACTGACCGGTAACGGGATCGCAACCCTCGGTGTTGCGCCCGCACCGCGCTCAGCCAGTGAGCGGGAACTGGTCTCCACATGGGATCTGAACCCTCAGCGGGAGTGCCGCCACGCTCCCAAGCGGCGCACTCTCCAGGGCGCCACCGGGCCGGCCCTTAACTGGAAATTTTAATCTCATTTGCAGTGCTGGAAAAAAAATCAAACTGCTACCTAGAAATAAACCAAATTGATATTTCATTCATTTGGAACACATTCTGTGGTGAAAATGCATTATTTCAACATCACTTCTTGACAATGTTTAGAAACAAAATGTTGGCAAGTGAAATGACAAGTTATTTGACCGTATCAAAAGCTTCCTAATAGTCAAAGGAGAAAAGTAAAAGAATGGGATTTCATGTCTGGCAACCCAAGGACACCAAGAGGAACTCATAAGCACCATGTGATACCCACCCAACCACCCACACACAGGGGATTATTGTGGCTATAATAAAAAGGCTCAACATTTGTATGCTACCTTTATAGGCTACTAAAACACTTGCAAATACTTATCTCCATGTGAGATCGTGAGTGGATGTTTGTGGAGGTCATAATTTCTTCCACCTGTATGAGGCTACGGGTGCCTGGAGACATTACAGGACTTACTCTAAATCACAGCTAGTAAACAAAACAAGGAATATAATCAAATTACTTGACTTCTGATCCAATGCACCTTAAACCTTATTGTGTCTTTTTGCATTTATTACAGGGGGTGGAGATAAGAGGAAAGGACAAATGAGTGCCAAAATAGTGCTTGGGACATGCCACACACAGAAACTTTCTGTTGAGTAAAATAAATCCTAATGTGCACATTTCTGTAGGAAAATATCCTTCACTTTTCAGTTTTCACATCCAGGAGGGTGCAGCCAAGGAGAACATAAACTGCATATAAAAATCAGTGGGAAACCATCTGGCTCTCATGGGTTCACCTCCAGCCATGTCTTGAATGACTGTTTCTACAGTCAATAACTTGGTTTATCAAATCTCTCAGTAGGAGATAACAGAATAAGGGCCAAACACCCCAAGAACTCATTACAGGCAAACTGTGAGTATATATCATCTGCTCCAGATCCGCTACATAGATTCCAAAAGTGCTTCCTAGTGCAATACTTGTAATGCAGTTCAGAAAGAAGTATAAAAACAAGTCTTCTTTGAAAACCAGTATCTATAGAATTCTAGCGCTCATCTCTGGGGTTCAATTTTGGGGTGTGCAAAAGTTTTATTTTGTTTCCACAGCAGTTAATTTTTTCATTTGGTTATAACTTCTGAAAACATAGACGTGGCCCTTTTGTTGAATAAAAATAAAAACTCTAAATTTAGAGTCAGATATTTCCTTAACTTCTAGGACAATATAATCATGGACTACTTTTAAAAAAAATTTTTGAGAGGAAGAGACCATGATAAAAGAGACAAATCCAAATGCATTATTTTAAGAACTACTGTTATGAACTAATCATGTTTCTGCAGATTATTTTGATCATACCATCTCATGTGCTTATTTCCTGGGGTGTCAGTTCTGCTCCAGAATTTGTTTAGTAGTTGTCTACTGACCCCATCTGGCAAAATTATAGAGGAAGTTACAGTGGCTAAAGCTTCTACCAACTCAATTTTAAACTGTATGTAACGAGAAATAAGAAAATAGAAGATCAGGGCGTAAGATAAGAGGGAAAACATGCAATTAAGAAAAGGTCATGCCACAGACTTATAAGGATTTTAAATTCCAACTAATCCACACTCCCATTTCATATCACATATAAAATCTCCATATTTTTATTGACATATTACTATAAATCTTTCTGGTTTTTTTTTCAAGTAAAATAAACATGACTCTGTCCAAGGGGTATCTTTTAGGGCTATCAGTATTCTAAAAAAAAGAATTCATGTTGCTGCCTTTAACCTTGTTGTTCTTGAAGATGCTTGTTAGTATTCTGAGATATATATTTTTGGTGGGGGAGGGCACTGGCTGGCATGGGGATTGAACACCTTGGTATTATCAGCACCATACTCTAACAACTGAGCAAACCAGCCAGGTCTTGATCTTTTATTAAAAGAGTTCTACTAAAATGCTGAGTTTTTCTTTGTTTAATACAAAGACAAGATAATTATTTCAAAATTGTATGCAGCATAACTGGATGGATATGATTCTAAATATAGTACACAAAGTAGTTTCAAATTTTAAGTACAGAGTTAATAAAAGTAGAGAAATGTCAGTTTAAACTATACAAATTAGCCTTGAGATTACAGATGATAATTCTTATTGTCAACATTCTTACTGTCAACATTTAGGATTTGATTCTACTAGGGGATAAAAATTACAAGGAGAAATGGAAGGAAAGTTTTGCAAACGCATTGAGAGTTTCATTTTATTTACCATCTTATACTTACTCCACATTTTTGAAGGTGACTTCAACAATACTACAGAGTTTCAACTGTTCTCTGAGACACTGAATTTTTAGATTTGCTGTTATTTGAACATATCTGGATAATTTCCATTAGTAAACAGACTGAAATGCAGAATAATATTGGGTTGCCATTACTACAGACTATATCATTTCTCTAACTTAAGGCCATTTCATACATCTTTCTAAGATCAAAAGAAGAAATCTAAACATGGAGATTTCTGCTATGGCAGGGTACAGCAATTTAACAACTTCTTTCAGCAAGCGAGAGATGGCAGAATTCTCTTTGAAGTGGCAGCCCTGTTGGCCTTTGAAGTCCCTTGTCAATTGCAGAATGGCTTTGGTGGGGTTTGTTTTGTAGCCAGCTGTCACCGTGAAGGCAGACATGACGTATTTCCAGCAGTCTCACTTCAGGGTCTGTCAAGTGACTGATTTCATAACTAGTCACCATAACAAAGGAGATTCAAACTCCTTGACATTAGAGCAAGAGTATACAATGAAACTTACTAGGTTCCTCTTGACAGAGCTTTATTTAAATACTGAACTGATTACACAATGGCAAAGAGAAAATGATTGTGAACTTAACTGTCACATCTCTTCAGATCCCTGGAACATTAAAAATGTACTTTCCATATGCTTATCAATAACATGTTTCACAATAACATTTTACGTTTTTTAAAATGAAGTATCTTTAAACAACAGTATCTTCAACCTATGCACTGATCAAAAATAATGACTTCAGCAGAAACCACTAAACTGCATTATAAGCAGTTTATGCTGCTAATTGCAAGTGGACTTTTCTGTAAGACTGAATGATTCTACACAGTTCTGAGAAACATGTTTGTATTTGTAATACTATTAGACTGCTCAACTATTCATCTCAATTATCTCTATCAATGCTGACATCAAAACCGGTTTAAGACATATAAGGGTAAGTAAAGAAAAAGAATTTGAGATATATTAAGAAGAAACTTCTATATACTATCTAATGTAGACCATTATAGCACTATATAAAAGAAGCTAAACTTGATAATATTATAAATCTATTTTCAAGGCAACGAAAGATGAGACAAATCTTGAAAAACCTAATGTCAAATTTACCAATGATGATCAGAAGTTATGTGCCCACTAAAGGGAAGTAAAGTTGGCTCAAAAAGATTTTCATACTAATATGATCACGGTTCATATCTGCTATGTGGAACGTTTTGAATTATTACATGTTTTTATAAACATGACTCACTGCTTTTCCGAGTTGAAGACTAGCTGCTACATAAGACTTTCAGCTAGCTCCCACTAGCTAAAAGATCAACAAAAGCAGGGCTAGAATTTTGCACAAATCCTTTGAGACCTCTATTTTCCCACTGAAGGACAAGTCAGGGATAATAACGATTCCTAAATTTTATTTTTTCCATTCTGGCTACAATGCTTTAAAATAAAGTACTAAAAAAATGAAAGTTATTTTCAAATAAATAATATTTATTAAAATTCTTTAACATTCTGAAATCCTTGAGGTTTTCTGTTTGACGAGAAGGTGCTTTATCAAATCCAGTGGAAAAGCAGGTGCAACAAAGAATAAAAACATTTCAAAATATTGTTTTGATGACTAGTGTAAAAATCATATGATTACCATTAAACCCTAAATTGTTCAGTAAATAAAGTGACACTGTTGTTAATTAGGGGTGCAAACATCCAGGAGGTCAGAATAAAATTTCATTCATTCACTTAGTAAATACTCACTGAGTGCCATTATGTACCAGGCATGATGGTAGGTATTAAAGATACAACAGTAAACAAGACACACCTCCTGCCCTGCCCTCAAGTACTTATCATTCTATTAGACAAAACAGAGACAGTCTCTGAAAGTAATAGGTAGTAAGTAATAATAACACTGTTATAAAACAAATAGGGAAAAGAACAGGATGCTGTTGAAAAACATGGGAGAGACACACAATTCAGACTTGGAGGTCAGACAAGTTTTAGGATACATCCAGACAAGGGGATAAAGTAAAGATAAAGAGACTGCTTCATACAGACAGAACATGGACTCTAAAAAATGCAAGTCACTCTTTATTCTTCTGAAAAAGAAACCAATGATCACTCATGCTCATTTTCTGCTCAGAAAACATTAAATATATCTAATAATTTGTGGTTTTAATAATTAAATAATATGAGGGTACCTCAAAAAGTGACATGTCGGGCAAAGGGCATAAACGAATATCACGTTTTCTAAGAATGAATATGCTAACAATAAATATAAAAATTTTTTAAAAGTTCATGGAATGATTTGTATTATCTTTTAACTCTTATTTTTCTGCAGCTTTTTGAAGCACCCTCATACTATTAAGAAAGTAATTATCACAGTGACTGGCAGACAGTAGGTAATCAATAAAAGACAGTATTTCATGTCTTGTAGTTTAAGAATAATATGTATTTCCTATGTGTCACATTTTCTACTAATAGGCTAGTCGCATATTTAATGAGCTTTCAAAAGTTTGGTCCATACATAAAGAGTAAACAGACATTTTCTCAGTTTATATGCATTTGAAAATGGAAAAAGTCTGTATACGGTAAAAGGCTAACATACAATTAAGGTGAAGAAAGAAAAGCCAACCATATGTGATCTTCCAGGTTTATACTTTTAGCTCAGAGCACTCTATGGAGCTAAATCCATATATCCACCTGTCTACTTGACATCTTCATTTGAAAGAGGTCACAAGCATCTTAAATTTAATACATACAAAGCTGAATCCCTACCTTAAATTCCTCCTCCTTCAGTTTTCTTCACAGTTCAATAAACGCCACCAGCATACACTTAGATCCTCATATCAGAAAACCTGGGGATCAACCTACCATATCCCTCTCCCTCATCCTCCACATGCAATCCATCAGTAAATCTTGCTGCATCTCACCTTGGGGTCTGCCTGGGGACCTGAGGTACGGAGCCAGGGACTGGACACCCCCCACCACCACCAACTAGACACACCACCAGTGCCAAGGAGAATGCCAAAAACATCACCTCCATGTGGGTGGCCCACCACAGCCACTAGAATAACCATGGTTGCTGCGAAAGCAGCTAGACGCCACAATCACCATGCAGATGGTCTGCCACCCACTGGAGTGTATGGACACAAGGATGATACCAAAGAAAAGAAGAGGATGTCTCTCTCCACAAAGCCCATTCCAGAGTGACAGAAGCAGCATCTGCTCTACGATAATATTGGGGGACCTGAACGCACCTCTCAGCATTGGATAAATCATCAAGGCAACAAATCAACAGAGTAACAATTATTCTTTCAGAAGGAGAGAAGAAATCTAGGGCAATTAGAGGGGGAAGGGGGAGAGATTGGAGAAGAGGCATAGGAATAAGTACGATTTGTAACAATATATATGCCAGTAATATTGATTTGATCAACATATGTCAATGCCGAACCCCCAAAATATGTATAATCAATTATGATTCAATAAAAGTTAAAAAAAAAAAAAACTTGCTGCATCTTTTTCCAAATAGATTTCCTTGTCTCCACTGCCATCACCCTACCAAGCCCCTGGATTATGCAATATCTTCTCACCCTTAACAGGTCCTCACTCTTTCTGCTCTTGTTCTCCTTCTTTTTATTCTTCATGTAACTACCAGAATAACCTTTTTAAAAAAGGAAATGGATCTTACCATTCTTCTGCTTAAAATGACTTAAAGGCTAACCATTGTGGTTAAATAAAACCTAAAATCAGTAATACAAACATCCTACATAATCTGGTTTCTGCCCACCTCTCCAGCTTCACATCGTACATTTGTTGTTCCACTCATTTATTCACTCATGCACTCACCTACCTACCTGTGCAGCCAACCACTCACTTCTACTTAGCATTCTCCATGGACTCTGGTTTTCTTGTGGTTCCCTGCCTATGCCAATCTTTTTCCATTATTAGAGTATCCACACGTGATTTCCCTTGAAGTATTTGCTATTCTTAACCTCACTAATTCCACTTACTTTTCACCTCTCAAATTAAATAAAAATATATAAACCTTATTTCTCAACATACCTTCCATCTAGTTCCAGGTACTAGTAAGTGATGTTATCAGCCATTTAGTCCATCCCTAAAGAACTGAGGGTCCTTGAAATTTAACCATGTCAATGTAGTCCTTCCAACATTAACAAAAGAAAAATGGGTGTCCTTTAAAGATTTTTAAGATCAGGAAACAAAAAAAGTCACAAAGAGCCATATCTGGACTTTAAGGTGGATACCTAATGATTTTCCATAGAAACTCTTGCAAAATTGCCCTTGTTTGATAAGAGGAATGAGCCAAAACATTGCTGTGGTGGAGAAGAACTCTCTGGTGAAGCTTTCCCAGGTGTTTTTCTGCTAAAGCTTTGACTAACTTTCTCAAAACACTCTCATAATAAGCAGATGTGATCGTTCTTTCACTCTCCAGAAAGTCAACAAGCAAAATGACTTGAGCATCCCACAAAACTGCTGTCATGACCTTTGTTCTTGACCAGTCCACTTTTGCTTTGACTGGACCACTCCCACCTCTTGGTAGCCATAGCTTTGATTGTGCTGTGTCTTCAGGATGGCACTGGTAAAGCCATGTTTCATCTCCTGTTACACTTCTTTGAAGAAATGATGCAGGATCTTGATCCCACTTGTTAAAAATTTCCATTGAATGTTCTGATTTTGTCTGCAGCTGATCTGAGTGCAACAGTTCTGGAAAGTTTGCTCAACTTTAATTTTCAGTCATAATTGTGTAAGCTGAACCAACTGATATTTCTATGGTGTTGACTACTGTTTCTGCTGTTAATTGCTGGTCCTCTTCAATTAGGTCACAGACAAGATTAATTTTTTCCTCCTAAATTGATGTGGATGGCCTGCAGCTGCTGTGGGCTTCATCTTCAACATTGTCTAGTCGCTTCTTAAAATGAGTTATCTATTTGTAAATTGCTGATTTCCTTGGGGCATTGTTCCCATAAACTTTTCAAAAGCTTCACTGATTTCACCACTCTTCCACCCAAGCTTCATCACACATTTGATGTTTGTTCTTGCTTCAGTTTTAGTAGTTTTTGTGTTGCTCTGAAAGGGGTTCTTTTCATGAGGATGTCTTATCCTTCTTAGTGAATCAAATGAGATCATGTTCAGACATGTTGTAACAAATTAGTACGAGTTTATTTGGTGCAAAAAATTTTTGAAATCCATGCACAGTTTTATCATAATATGCATTTTCCACGAACTTTTTGAAGACTCCTCTTATGACCTCCCTGAGGAAAAGAACCATATTGTTTGGTTCGCTAAAGTATTCCAGTTTCAAGAACACAGTAGGCTCCAATAAACATTAACTGAGTAAATAACGGAATAAACGAATGCTATCTTGTAGCCATCAAACTCTTAACAATGCTGGGGTGGCAGATTCTCACTATGGAAATGTATTGTAGATAACCCTTTCTCATTTCTTTTTTTTTTTGTGTGTGTGTGTGTGTCTTTTTCGTGACCGGTAAGGGGATCGCAACCCTTGGTGTGGTGTCACCCACACCACGCTCAGCCAGTGAGCGCACTGGCCAGTCCTATATAGGATCCGAACCTGCGGTGGGAGCGTTGCTGCGCTCCCAGCGCCACACTCTCCTGAGTGCGCCATGGGGCCGGCCCACAACCCTTTCTCATTTCTGTAACTCTTCCTCTCCCTTTTCCTCCACACATTCCATTGCTCGTATTATAAATTTAAATGTCTATTACATGAATATGGGGTAGAAAACACATACACGCACACAATTATACCATCTCTTGAAAGTGAACATGTGCTTTACTAAGCTACTATTTCACTATTATTTCTTAAAGGAAAACTTGCTTTTAACAAACATGTTTTTAGACCACAAACGTTTTTTTCAAAAACAAAAAACAAACAAAAAAAAAATGATCAACTATATCAGAAAGTGCTTACTTATACTGGTACATTCCAGCACTACAACTCTGTCAGGCTCAGGAGTAGAAACCAAATAGGAGCTGTTAAGTATGTACACATATATGTAGGTATCTATCCATCCATCCATCTGTCCATCCAACACACTATTATAGAGTTGCTCAATACAGTAGCCACTAGCCAGATGTGGTTATTAAAATTTATTTAAAATTAAATAGAAGTAAAAGCTCAGTTTTTCAGGTGCTCCAGCCACATTTTAAGTGTTCAACAGAAACCCGTGACTAGAAACCACCATCTTGGTAGAACAGATATAAAACATTTCCACTTTCTTAAAAAGTTCTATTAGACAGTGCTGCTATAAAGACTGCAGAGGCTTCAGTAACCAATAAGCACTTGTGAAGAAAATGTACATTCGTACTATTCACTTTATTGCAAAAGTAAAAAAAAAAAGTAACTCTGGAATTCAAGTCCTTTTAATAGGGAATAGTATTTAGAGACCACATCTGAGCACTAGGAGTGTGCACTGCTCCTGAGAGGATCATTATTTTCCAGGTATTTTTAGTACACAGAAATGCGTATGTGTGTATCTGTGTGTTTAAGAGAAAAAATCATAAATTCAAACATATATTTCCAATTCCAATTTAGGATTACAAAGAGCAAACCCTTAAATTTTTTTCAATCTTAATTTTTCTGTATCTTCTTACTTCAAGGAATGAGGTCTAAGATAATGTTGCCAAAACCAATATTTTGTTTTAAATAGCACTAAGGAAGTATTTTCCCCCTCCCTCCCTTCCCTCAAGAAACTATAGAATATATGGCTTAGTAAACTGAAAGACAGCATTAGGATTAGATTTCATAGCACATATTTCTAGCTATTTACTAAAGCTACTCAAACTATTTTTATGAGAAAAACCTAAAAATAAAATAGAAAATAGAGGACAAATTATTAGATCCTTCATTGACCTAAGAGAGAGTCTCAGAGAATGAATATACAGTGATTAAAAACAATGCCCATCTGATCAAGCTATTAGTTGGCTGTGTTAGCCTCAGTAGATGCGAATACAATACACAAATTCTAGGATATGAGGCTGGGCAAGAGGAAGGGACAAGAATTTCTTGAGTCACAAGGATTAAAACTTTATATACATATGAACCAGAACTTTTTTTTTTTGTCCTTTTTGAGACCAGCCACACCGCACTCAGCCAGTGAGCGCTGTGAGTGCACTGGCCATCCCTATATAGGATCCGAACCCGCGGCGGGAGTGCTGCTGCGCTCCCAGCGCTGCACTCTCCCGAGTGCACCACGGGCCCGGCCCTGAACCAGAACTTCTAACAGTATGTCATCACTTGTGCTCAATCAACCAGGTAGGATGTATAGGTTGCAAGTTTTTCTAGAGCCTGAGATCAACCAGTCACAGCAACCTCTCCCCTTGGAACTATGGAAGGCAGTGGTAGTAACAGAAGTACCATGGCAAATGTTTACTGAGGGCTTTACTATGTGCCAGACTCTGTTATAAGTGCTTTAAACATATATCATCTCTTTAATGTGGCAGATACAATAAATACCCTTCTTTTACAGTTTAGGGAAATGACACAGAAGTAACTTGTCTGAGATCACAATTTGTAAGCAGTGGAAGCGTAATTCCAACCAAGTCTTCTAACTCCAGAGCCCACTTTCTTAGCCATTATGTAACGCAGCTTCCCTAAAGTTCCAGAATGACTTTTTGAACTAGAGATCCATAGTATAAAAATCTCTGCACCTAACCTATCACTCTTTCTTGAACTTGAATCCCCTCACACTCAGTATGCCTAATCTTGGCTTCGTAGGATTAGAATGCTTTCTCAGATAAGATAAAAAAAACCTGAGGTAAAAACTGGTCTGGGGGTAGGAATCTAGAGTTTGAGATGTATACAGTTTCTGGTTGAGATGTCAATGAAATACTGGAGTAAAGATATGAAGTCTACTACTATCTACTTCATTAGTTTGGATCTTATAAGAGAAAACTGGGCTAAAAATATAAATCTGATGTGGTCACAATTCTATTAATGATAATGTAGCTAACATTTCTTTAGCACAATATTTTGGTTCTTATTCTTGAACAGGTTTTCCCTCAGACTTTCTCACCTTAGAAAATGTATAACCACTCTCCCCACTGTCCATCCGAAAATCTGAGCGTCATCTTTGTTTTCTCTCCTATCTTTATCCATACATATAACTCACCAAATCTTTCTCTAATCCAGAGGTCATTCTAAGTGCACCCACTCCCATCGGCACTGATACTATGGACGCTGTTTAGCCATTGCCTAATCTGCCCAACCTCTTGCCTAGTCCAGAAGTCTTTAAGTATTTTTGCTTGTGTACCTCCTGTAAAAGTTTACACAACTATGATTTTAATTTGACATATAATTTTTTTTTTTACATCTAAGTTCTTGGGCATTTTAAAAATTATTTTTTAAAAATAAAGCATCTTTTTTAAAAAAAAAAGTATCCAATGAAATATAAATACCTTAGTGTCTTGATATCCATCATTATCTATCTAAAAACTGTTCTTCACATTTTCCTTCTTCTCACTGACCTGTGTTTCCACTCCACTTCTCTCTACAATTTTACACTAGTGTAATTTATGATAGACTGCTTGCATGGATCCTCTGTCGTACTTCCCTCAACAAAAAGATTTATATAAATTTAAATCTGACATTTAAAAAATTTCCTATGGTCATAACTCTGTTAAAAATTTTTATGGATTAAGTTATCATTACAGTCACTAGTAATATGTAATCAATCAAAAGCAATACAAATATTAGATATTATGAGAAAATAATCATTAAATATAAAGAATAAATTTTATTAAAAATGTATCTTACAATTCAACATATTTATTCTGTTTTTATTAGTTTACATATCCTTTGATAAATATTGCTTGTTGGAAAGATACGGAGTTTGGCATCCACGCTCTTGGACTGTTTCACTTTCATAGGCACACTAAGAACCTATTCATAAATGAATAGACAGGAATGGAAGAAGTTTTTTTTTATAGCAATATAATAATTCTTTACATTCCTTCAGAATTATATGCCCTAAACCACATAGTAACCTGTCATCAAATACTGTTTGTAATAATCTATTAGCTGGCAACTTAATTAGGTTCTCCTTCAATTCCATTGAAAACAAACAACTGGAAACAACGTGACAAACGTGTCCATTTTCTTAAAAGCAGTATTTTGAATTGTCTCTTTGTTACTGTTTCAGAGTTTTTTTTCCCCAGAGGAACATAAGATAGAAAGAGTCAGGAGAGGCATGTCTGTTATAAATAAAGTGAGGGTGCAGAATTGCCAAAGAAAAAATGAAAAAGGAGATCTGCACATCTTAGGTGCCTTCTGAGCAGATCAATTTGAGGAAAAGGTGTTTGAAAGCTCAGACACTGTGTCCATGTGCCCTTTGGGAACATTTTCATGCATTTCCAGTTTGAAGATCTCTGGCCTATTCTACTCTAATAACCTATCTGATCTTCCTCCTTTCACTCTTACCCCCTCCAATTCATTATCCACCTAGCAGCCAGAATGATCTTCAAATCAAATGATGCTATCCCCCCTTTAAAACTCTTCACTGGCTTCCACCACTCTTTAAAAAACACAAGCTTCTTGCCACAGCTTACATAAGGCCCTGCATACCTTGCACTGCTCCCACCTGCCAGTCATGCTTGTCTTGCACAAACATGTCCAGCTCTTTCCCACCTTACTACCATCACAATTGCTGATTCCTCCCAACTCTTCACATGACAAGCTACTTCTTTGGGGCTCAGGTTAAATGTTACTTTCTCAGAGGCCTTCTCTGGACACTCAATCTAAATCTAAAACAGGTTCTAACCCCTCCAACTCCATGAAATTATTGTCTATTGTAGAAGACCTGTTCTTTTCCTTTACAGTACTTTGTGATAATTTGTAATTAAGGGTTATTTGTTGGATTAGTGTCTGTGTCCCCCTTCAAACTGTAAGGTCACTCGGGGGAGAAACCACAGCTGCTTTGTTTATCACTATACATTATCCAGGACTTATCACAGCCCCACTGGATGATCAACATAGATCTGTTGAATGAATGAATGAATAAGCAAGCAAACAAATGAATAAATATTGTTCTCTGCTTAAAATGCTTCAATGGTTATCTACTGCCTTGAATATAAAATCAAAATTCTTAAATATGACATAAGATTAAACATGCTCCAGCGTGATCTGACTGTGTGTGCTTGTGAGAATGACCTTTCTCACTCCCTCTCTCGTCTTTTTCTCTTCCTCACATGGTTCTTACCATTCATATCTACCCTGAACTGAAGCTACTAACCAACAATTAGTTTCCCAAATGCATTCAGCTTTTACCTATGCTGGTCCCTCTACACAGAATACATTGAACATCCTTCACTTCTTTGCCTACTTCTTTCTAAGACCTCCTCCAGGAAGACTTCTGTGGACTTCTCCCCTCTGAATTATGTGCTTGCCCTTCTCCTCTATTCTGACAGCACTCTATTCAGACCTCTATCGTGGCACTTATCAAAGTGAACCAGAATTACAGGTTCATTCTTCAGTCTTTCCCAATAAATTATAAACTTTTATTTTCAGCGCTTAGTATAGCATCTGGAAAAATACAAAATATTTTTTAAATGTTTGTAGAAAAGGTAGCATAAGTAAAAGCATCATTTTATTTTCAGAGCAGTACTGCCATTTAATAAACAGTGACGGAAATAAACATTCAGACCACTTCAGAATTATGTGTATGAAATCAAGGACAAAACTGTACACTCTGGAAATAGGCAAAAGTAAAAAGGCGATGGGAAGGACTGGAGAGTACAGCTCCCGTTCTGTCAGCACGCACCATCCTACCAGCGCTGCTTTGACAGTGGCAAGTGTGCTATCTGATAATGCACTTGAGTATTACGGTATTAACTGCCGTATAAATGACTGCGCAGATTTGTAGCCACTGAAGAACTAAATAAATCTTTAAAAATAAAAAAGATGTAATACCTAAAAATGTTCATTAATGTATAATTATCTAGAAAATCAGAGATAAAATCTAATGATATTGAAGGTAAAGAATTTATACTTAACATACAAGCAAATAAGGGTGTCAAAAGGCAATTTGAAAAATAAAGTATCACTATTAAAAATACTTTAAAAACAAAAATAAGGATTCATGTGTAAATATTTGTTATTTTGAGAGAATATACCTTTACCATTGCTCAAAACGTTAAAAAATATTCTTTGGTAACAAATTCTAAAGAATATTTAATGAACCAAACAGAAAAACTTTAATGGACTCCTCCCCGCCACCCCCAAAAAAGGTCTCATTACTTTACAAGCATTTTCTAAAATCTTTACTCAGCAGACTGAGTTACAAATGATTGCTTCAAAAAATAAATCTACCCTCAAAGAACAACAGTGAAGATATTTAAAACATTCTTTTCAAGTGTTAAAAACAAAGAAGCATTTCAAAAATTTTAAGTTCGTAATAGGATGGTTAAATTAAGGATATTGCTCCTTAGACCCTGGCAATTCTGAGACTTGTTTATAACATGTTTACGTTCATTTTAAGAAAAGAGACTCTTGCGTTCAACAAAATACAAAATCCCAGGGCTGGCCCATGGCTCACTCAGTAGAGTGCAGTGCTGATAACACCAAGGTCACGGGTTTGGATCCTACATAGGGATGGCCGGTTAGTTCACTTGGGAGAGCGTGGTGCTGACAACAAAATACAAAATCCCGCCAAAAGTTGAGCAGAGAAAATTTTCAGAAAAAGAATCCTCAAGTGGAAAGGGACAAAACAAAAGTAAAGGAGATCTTGGGTTTTCCCAAGAGATGATTATTTACTCATCTGTCAATATGCCAACACAGGTTAGAGGGCATCTTCCTTCATTAGGTCATCACACAACTGGTCTAAATTTCTAGCATAGCTCAGTTTGGAACAGTATTTATTAGGAATGTAAACTATAAGGAGATCCTGTAAGAATATAGTAAACGCATCAAGAAACGTTTTCTTTGGGGAATTTTTCTCTGCTCAAACTTTAGAATGCTCTGTATCTTATTTTAATAAGAGCTATGTTTTTGATACAGTTTTATTTTGCTCTTGGAGAAATCAAGAGATGCAAATATCCTCCCTCTATCAGAGGGAGTCATTTCTTTTCAGAGGCAACATTTAAGCAAGAAACAGGTAACTTTTGGACCAGGGAAAAGATAATAAGAATAATGTTCCTAGCCAAAGAAGTGTCATCTGCTTAAGGCATTTCAAAAGAACATTTGTAGATTACCTCAGTGCACACAATTAACACATAAAAGTAAAATTAACAGTGGAGTTAGAGGACAGAAAATGATAAAAACAGAAGATGAGGGAGGAGAGGACAGTTGATGAAGGTTGTAAGACTTCAGAAGTACAAACATAAAAGCAGTTTCTTCATACCTTGAACCACTTAAAGCCCAAATGACTGGTCTCATGCAATATCTCACTCAACAGCTTCAGATAGGCAGTGAGTAGCAGAATGGTGGAAAACAAGATAAGCAGGAAAGAGAGAAGGAAAAAAGCATGCAATTAAAAGCAAATTTTATACAGCCACTTTGGAAGATAGTTTCAGTTTCTTACAAAGCTAAATATTGTCTGATCATACAATCTTACCATATGATCCAGCAGTCACACTCCCAGGTATTTACCCAAATGAGTTGAAAATTTATGTCCACACAAAAACCTGCACATGAATGTTTATGGCAGCTTTATTCATAATTGCCAAAAATTGGAAATAACCAAGACGTCCTTCAATGGGTGAAGGAATGAACAAACTGTGGCACACCCATACAGTGGAATACCATTCAGAGATAAAAAGAAATGAGCTGTCAAGCCACGAAAAGACATGACAAAATCTTAAATGCAGAAGCTAAGTGAAAGAAGCCAATCTGACAAGGTCACATACTATATGATTCCAACCATCAGTAAAGGAAAAGACAAAACTTATAGCGACAGTAAAAAGATCAGGGATTGAGAACAGGGTGAGGGAGGGATGAATATGTAGAACACAGGAGATATTTAGGGCAGTGAAACTACTCTGCATGATAATGTAATGGTGAATACACGACATTATACATTTGGCAAAACCTGTGGAACTGTACATCACAGAGTGAACCTAATGTGAACTATGGACTAGTTAATAATAGTGTATCAATACTGGCTAATCAATTTTAACAAACATTCTACACTAATGCAAGATGGTAATAATATGGGAAATTGAGGTGGAGAAAGGAGTAAATGTTAATTCTCTGTACTTTCTGCTCAATTTTTCTGTAAATTTAAAATCTGCTCTAAAAAAAAAGTCATGCACCTCTATGTGAAGTAAATTCAAAACCTCAAATAACATTCTCATAATGGGAACAGATGATAGCCTTCACTTGTTAAAACTATTTCTTCCATTCACACCTGCCATCTTCAGTTATTCTTCCTAATAAAAAGTCAAAATGCATGGCATGGGGATCTAAAAAGATGTAGAAAAATATAAAACAAATACAACAAACAACAGAAGAATCCAGTAAGTCACCTCGAGGCTGAGACACGCTAATCTGGGACTCAAGTGCCATGATGTCTATGTCCTTCACACTTGCTATGAACCTTAATTTGTTATAACCTTAACTACACTCCTGAACAAGGCAGGGCATAAAATAAGCAAACTATTTGCTATTTACCATGAACATATTTGAGTTACAAATGTTTGCGTTCTCTCATTCAGTTTAAAAGCCAGGGTTGTGCCCAGTCTTATCACAAACAGGTAAGTTCCATTTCACCTCGATACATTAGTATACACTACATGAACACGCAGGAATCAGTCCTAAATTATGAATGCAGGACCTCTTGTTAATTCCTGTACAACTATACTTCAATTCTTATTTAAGTGTAGATACTTACACTTGATTGAGTGCTTTACAATCTCTATAAACATATAACACGTGTAGTTTACCTAAGCTGTACTGGCTGGGTTTTACCTTTTGTTTAACCAGCAGCACTGCTAGTAACTGTATAAAATCGCAGACCTGTTTTTCAGCATTGGTCCTGGCTGATTCCTCTTGGGCTAGCACCATTTCTCGCTCTGCAGTTATCTGTACACTTTCTCTTAGTGCTTCTTCCAGCTCTTCAATCCTGTCATCCTTCTTACGGAGACTGTCCTGGAAAATGATGGAAGACTTGGTGAAGTGGGTTAAAGTCAACTCATGGAGAGCCTGTTTATCAAGAAAGGGTCATTTGCTTGTTACCGTTCTTCCCTTCAGAAGCAAATCCAGGTCAAAAAGATAGCTACACAGAGGAAAGAATAAAACAAGGGAAGAGAAGTAAAGTAGCTTGAAGATGTGTATTATTAAGAGCAAAGGGTCAAGTTAGCAAGACAAGTGTGACAGACTTGCTCTCTACAACAGAGAGAATGAAACTGTTCATGTCAGACAGCGTAGGTTCCTGAACTACTCTCTAAAACTGAGCTTAAAGCCACCCTTGGGCCGGCCCGGTGGCGCGCTGGATAAGTGCGCCGCTTGGGAAGCGCGGCGGCGCTCCCGTCCGAGGGTTCGGATCCCACATACAGACGGGTTCCCGCTCACTGGCTGAGCGAGGCGCGGGGGCAACGCCAAGGGTTGCGATCCCGTTGCCGGTCCCCGGTCCGGTAGGGGGGCGACACTGAGGGTTGCGATCCGTTGCCGGACACGGAAAAAAGACAACGATCCCGTTGCCG